>NC_037676.1:13107856-13203860 GCF_003255815.1 Theropithecus gelada
ATTGACAAATGGGATCTCATTAAACTAAAGAGCTTCTGCACAGCAAAAGAAACTACCATCAGAGTGAACAGGCAACCTACAGAATGGGAGAAAATTTTTGCAATCTACTCATCCGACAAAGGGCTAATATCCAGAACCTACGAAGAACTCAAACAAATTGAAAGTTTAATAATTTAGAGAAAATAAACTTTAGCCATTATAAAAAGCACTTTTGACATTCATGTCAACGGGACTTAAGTCAGCATGTCTCTTCTGATAGTGCAATTTGCTTGGCTCTATATTGTCAATTATAATTCCACTTTCCTGCTAAGTTGATACAATTAGATTACTACAGGGACTTCATTACAGCCACAGGGAGGACAACAGCTGAGGTATACAATTTTCTTCCTATGATGCCAGCAATAGTAAACAGTTATTGGAACAATTGTCTACAAAGGAGCAATAAAAACTGCTGCATTAAATATGGTTGTGTCATTATATCATTTCACAAAATATAGCAAAGACGAAAAATGTCAACGCCAGGAAAATTTTGCTTTCCCACTTGTCTGTTTTGGTAAGTTTCCTATAAATCAGTTGTTTTTCATTTATTCATTTAAACAATTCAGAATACACATTATCTCCAGGCCTTAGATTCCTAGTTTTAAAATGAAGGGAGTGAAGAATTTATGAATATTTGATGTCTCTCCAAATAAATCTTCAACAATAAAGAATAATGATATATTCTTCTTTATTAGATTGTTGTTTTCTCACAACAATATAAATTTCAGAGCTAAAGTTTACATCTTATTCTGATATAGTCCAATAGATTTTCTACTGTCATTGCTTTGAAGAATACACGCTACATTTCACATTCAGGTTTCTATTTTCAATTGGCATTCTAATGTAATTCTTCCTTAATTTTACAAAGTTTAACTCTTCCAAGTTTTTATGCTCATTTTTTTTCCATCAGCCTTGGTATATCTCATGCATATTATTGAATCTTAAACACCTAGCATATTTTATGACTTTCCTTATTCCAAAAAAAAATCTGTAAAACCAAACACAAAAACAAACTTTTAAGCAAAACAAATCAGATTAATAGTAATAAAACTGTCTTTTACTAACATTCCATGACTGCTTAAGTGAAAAAATTTCATTTTATGTGACATTAATATCTAACTAAATTTTACTGAGGGGTTATTAGTCGTTGGACATGGAGATTAGTCAGAGATTGCAAAACTCTTGAAGGAAATGTGCGTGTCTCTTAACAGTGTTAGGAGTTTAATAAGACAGACTAGTAGACGAATAATTACAGTACAGTGCAAAAAGTATCACATAATGTTCCTTAGCTCACTGGCACAAATCCATTTGTCTTTAGGTATTTCTGACGTCAGTTTCACCTGAGTTTCTCTACTCTGTGAAACTACTACAGTTGTTGGTTTCTGTTGCCTCTGACTTCGTGCCCTAAATTGATACTGAAGTATCATTGTCAAATAATATCAACCACACCTACCCTGGTGTGGTCGGCTGCATAATGCACCTCCTCATGCCCAAAGATGTCCAGGTTCCAATGCCTAGAACCTATGAACATATTACTTTACATGGTAACAGGGACTCTGTAGATGTGAATAAATTAAATATGTTGATAGAGTTTATCCTGGATCATTACAAAGTTCCGCTGTAAAAGGAAGCAGGAGAATCTGTGGTAGCAGGAGATGGACAATGATGAGAGAAGCAAGTGGTTGGAGGGATTTAAGGAAAAGGCTACTAACCAAGAAAGGCAGCATGATTTAGAAACTGGAAAAGGACATGGATTCTCCCCTTCACCCTCCGGCAGATACAGAACTTCTGGCATCTTGATTTTAGATTTCTGACCTCCAGAATGGTAACAGAATAGATCTGTTTTAAATCACTAAGTTTGTAGTAATTTGTTGTAGCAGCAATGGGAAACAAATACACCTGCTTTCCAAGAAAATTTTAATTAAAATATTTTCTTTGGTTCTCATGTCACAGGTATTAATTTTCAATTTGGAAAGGATGGCAACAGTGGTGAAGGTGTAAGTGTTTCCAAATATTAGGAAGTCTTGTATGTGAAAGGAATAAATCTACACAAAATAAATGAAAAATAATTATTTAAACAAAATCAATAAAAAACAAAACCAACTCTACATTAGAACATATCACATATTGAAACATTTTACACTGGACTGAATTTTATCCCTACACTGCTTCCATAAGGCAATAGAATGAATTTGGATAAAAGGGTACTTATTTGAGAAATCAAATAAGTTTTCAGACTTGGGTTGTGCATCAGAATCACCTAGAGAACTTTGTAAAATACAAATGGCTAGGCCGGGCGTGGTGGTTCATGCCTATAATCTCAGCACTTGGGGAGGCCGAGACGGGTGGATCACTTGAGGTCAGGAGTTTGAGAGCAGTCTAGTCAACATGGCAAAACCCTGTCTCTACTAAAAATACAAAAGTTAGCCAGGAGTGGTGGCACACGCCTGTAGTCCCAGCTACTCTGGAGGCTGAAGTGGGAGAACTGCTTCAACCCGGGAGGCGGAGGTTGCAGTGAATTGAGATCGCGCCATTGTACTCCAGTCTGAGCAACAGAGCAAGACTCCATCTTAAAAAAATAAATAAATACATAAATAATTTAAATAAAATACAAATGGCTGAACCCCACCTCCCAAGTTTGACTTGACAGCCAAGGATTTGCATCTTTATCAAGATTGGAGTGATGTTGATGCTACTGGTCCAGGGACCTAACCTTGGGAAACATTGACGTAGTATAAACAACATGAAAACTGGAAAATCTGGGTTCAATATTTCTGTCACTTTCTAGCTATGTAATACCTGAACTTCAGTGATTTTCAGTTTTCTTTCTGCCCAATCTCACAATTCCATTGGGAGGATCAAACAAGAAAATATAATTCACGTAGACTATGAAGCCATACAAAAGCATGCTGACCATGCATAATTAATAGAAGCAAGTAGTTTACATTTACAGTCATGTTATTCAATACTTTGGATAGTTTTCTCCTAACTGATGTATTTATTTGCAACTTTTCAGGCACTCTAAAAGGACATTGGTTACTTTTCAAACTAAAAATAAAATATGCATAACTGTCTGTGTGTTGGGGGTGTCTTGTATATGTGTGTGCTTGTGTGTGTAAATACTATTACATTAATTCTAATAATTCAGTGTTTCCTGATTTAAGAGCCTACGCAATGTTATGACATAAGACGTTTTCCTTAATTTTTTTTTTTACAATTACATATTATTTTCTGTGTCTCTATTATACAGATACTGTTATATTGTTGTAAGTCACTTTTGAAAACTCAATAGAGACTTGGCAAGGAGAAAAGGAGAAATTTCCATATCCCTATTAGTAAAGCTTTTGTTTTATGTTTTATATTTTTTCTGTAATAAAATACTTCATCTAATACTTTTTGAATTATAGAAATGGCTTTATTTGTTTCTACACTGCTTCCTAATTTGTTATCACCTCAAAATTGTATTAACATCAGTAATAATGACAAATGAAACTGGAATTAGTTCTACCCTTTCAAGTGTCCCCCCAGACTATTTTTCTCCTGGAGAACCACTGTCATCCACTACTCTTTATGTAAAGCCCTTCAGGCAAGATTAAATACAAGTCATTTCAAAATAACAGTGGCTTCTTTAGAAAACATATTAAATATTTCCTCAATGTCAAATTGGTAAGGTACCAAAACAAGTGCATATGTATCTGTGTCTTTGTGTTTGTACTCACATATATATAAATACATAACATGCACAAACACATACACACACAACATGTACTGATGGGTGGCTGGAAAGAGAAAAGGAACTGATTCATAGGCAGAACTATAACAACACAGCATGTCAGGAAAATAGAACAGTGGACTGAAATTCTGTGGCTGCTGTCAGATTCCTCAGAGCTCCTACTAGCAGCTGGCTGACCTCGAACCAATTCCCAGTTTGCTTGCAGCCTCATCTCCCTTTCCTCCCTTTATGAGGGCATCAAAATGCTTCACTTCTAAAACTTTTCCACCTTTCACGTTCTGTGCCCTGTCCTTGGTAGAATGACTTCAGGGGAAACAAAATAAAGAAGAAATTATTTCCATAATAGCTTGTGGGGAAAACTGGGTGCTACCTCATTGAGTGGAAAATTTAATTGTTCTGACAATTGTCCCATTTTTAAGAATGCAGCTGTGTCACGTGAACATAGAAAATTTCCTGGACCTTATGTCAGTTTAACTGAAGAAAAACAAATGTTAGATTGTCCAATGTGTTGGAAAAATAACAGACCTATTTAAAATGAATGGAAAATGCATGTTTAAGAAGACACTACAGAAACCGGTAGCTGTTGGTCCTCCAACTCATCAGTTTACACTGTTAAATAATGAGAGGAATAAAACCTGCCACCGTCAGATAGATGGACTTCGAATCCTCCAGACAGGTTGTGGTCTTTATCTCGCTTAGTATCTGTCACAATGATGGGTGAGAATATACTCCGCAGTATTTGTAGGCCTTTCATTTGAATGAATTGATAGCCCCAGATGCAACCCTTTATGACTGTCTTCACGCAAAATATTTTACAAAACTTCTCCAATTAGTTTATGGCAAAAGTAGAAGGTTGTGCATTAACTGAATTTTGCCTAGTATATAGGATAATAATACCATAGATGATGTCTCAGAGCAAATATGAAGGAAGAGATGAGTGGCTTGAATCTTAAAATATTTGATGAAAAATAATTTATCATTCAGCAATAAAAATCATTTAAACATTTAATGAGGATAATTAGCATTTTGACGTGCCATATCTGTATTTAAATTTTCATAAATAACAATTTCGTATGGTTTAAATAATAATAAAAGCGAACAGAAATTTCTTGGTACTGAAATATTTATTGTTTATTTTTTTCTTCGTGAAGTGAACCAATATTCCTTGAACTATAGTAATTGCAGCAGTTTCAAAAACACTAAATTATTCGTTTAGAATATCCTCCATATGGAGAACATCACATACCAGGGTCTGTCGCAGGGTGGGGGAAGGGGAGGGAGAGTATTAGGACAAATACCTAAAGCATGTGGGGCTTAAAACCTAGATGACAGGTTGACAGGTGCAGCAAACCACCATCGCACATGTATACCTATGTAACAAACCTGCATATTCTACACATGTATCCCAGAAATTAAAGTAAAATAAAAAATAATAAAGAAACAGAATTTTTTTTTTTTTAAAAAGAATATCCTCTATGTGTTTCTGTTAAAAATAATCAACTGAAAACAAACAAACAAAAAACAACCTGTCAGTAACCTTTGGGAAACCCTGAAACCTAAGTCATGGTGTAAGACTGGAAAATTGCGAACAACTCATAACTTCCTCAAAATGCCTGAGGTAATTTAGTGGGCAGCATTTTCAAAAGTTAAACTATAAGCAACTACGAACTGCCTATAGACATTCTTAGATGGTTTCAACTATTGTTAGAATATGTTAATATATTTTAAATAAAAAAAGCTGCAATTGTCTTCACCTAACAAAACCTGGCTTTATTGAAGCAGCTGCTAGTTTATTTCTTCAAGCAATATATTCAAAGTCTTAAAGGAAACTTTGGTGTGTGGCACTATGCGAGGTCCTCTACGGAGGGCATACAAAAGTCAAGGATTTTTAAGTTAGAATGAGAGAGAAAAAGTACTTAGGTAGCATTCAGTGCTTTCAATAGTAATAACAGATAAGATAATTTATAAATAGATTATTAGAAACACAAGTCTCCTTTCAGGAAAACTGGGAAAATGTTATATATTATTATTATTATTGTTGTTATTATTATTATTATTATTATTTTTTTTTTGAGATGGAGTTTCGTTCTTTTTGCCCAGGCTGGAGTGTAGTGGCACCATCTTGGCTCACTGCAACCTCCGCTTCCTGGGTTCAAGGGATTCTCCCTGCCTCAGCCTCCTGAGTAGCTGGGATTACAGGCACGCACCACCATGGCCGGCTAATTTTGTATTTTTAGTAGAGAGGGGGTTTTACCATCCTGGCCAGGCTGGTCTCGAACTCCCGACCTCAGGTGATCCACCTGCCGTGGCCTCCCAAAGTGCTGGGATTACAGGTGTGAGCCACTGCGCCCAGCCTCACTTCTTTTTATTTCTCTTTCTCTCCCACAAGTTGACTCAACCATGAGTACCACAATGTATAACAGTAAAACTCTGTACAGTCATGTTTTCTGTTCTCTAGCTTTGTGCCTAAAGAGTAAATCTACAAAACCTATTCCTTTTCCTACAGCCATCTCAATATTTACATGATTTTCACTTATTCTTCATTGTAAATAAGGTTTTGAAGAATACATATGAACATAAATCTTTGAACCACTGATTTTTTAGGAGAAATGTTTGGAGTTAGAGCAAAAATTATGAGTATACTTACTTTTTCTATATATGACCACATTGGTTTTTAAAAATGTGCAATGGCCACCTCAGATAAAACGATTATTTCATTGCATTTGGAAGAAGGTTGAGAATTGTCATTTTTAATGTTTTGGTAACTTTATAATTTTTATTTCATTTCAAGTGGGGCATTTTTTTTCATTTATTTATTAGCAATGCACACGGCCTCTTTGAGTATCTCAATAAATCTACTTCTAATTGAATGTAATGTTTTCTTGCAAGTTTGCATGTGTCCTTGTATACATTCTTTATACATTAAGTTTACCAACATTTAGTTATATTTGTTACAAATATCTTCCTAATTGCCACTTCCTTTCTAATTTTATGTCTTTATGTTTTGAGGAAAAAAATTGTGTGTGTGTGTATGTGTGTGTGTGTGTGTGTATGGGGTTTTACAATCTCTCTCTCCATATATATACACACATATATATATACACACACACACATAGTTATATATATATTTATTTAAAACGAATGGAAAATGCATGTTTAAGAAGACACTACGGCCGGGCGCGGTGGCTCAAGCCTGTAATCCCAGCACTTTGGGAGGCCGAGACGGGCGGATTACGAGGTCAGGAGATCGAGACCATCCTGGCTAACACGGTGAAACCCCGTCTCTACTAAAAATACAAAAAACTAGCCGGGCGAGGTGGCGGGCGCCTGTAGTCCCAGCTACTCGGGAGGCTGAGGCAGGAGAATGGCGTGAACCCAGGAGGCGGAGCTTGCAGTGAGCGAGATCCGGCAACTGCGCTCTAGCCTGGGAGACAGAGCGAGACTCCGCCTCAACAACAACAACAAACAACAACAACAACAATAACAAAAAAGAAGACACTACAGAAACAGGCAGCTGTTGGTCCTCCAACTCATCAGTTTACACTGTTAAATAATGAGAGGAATAAAACCTGCCACCTTCAGATAGATGGACGTTGAGTCCTTCAGTTCACATATATATATATATGCATATAACTATGTGTGTGTATATATAACTGTGTGTGTGTGTGTGTAGTTATGTGTATATATATATACACATACATATATATACACACACACACAGCTTTTTTTTTTCCTAGACAGGGGTCCACTCTATAGCCAGGCTGAAGTGCAGTAGTGCAATCTTAGCTCACTGCAGCCTTGACCCCCCAGGTTCAAGTGATTCTCCCACTTCAGCCTCTCAAATAACTGGGACTACAGGCATGCCATCATACCCGGCTAACTTTGTGTGTGTGTGTGTGTGTGTGTGTGTGTGTGTGTGTATTTTTTGTAGAGAGATGTTTTTGCCATGTTGCCCAGGTTTGTCTCAAATTTCTGGGCTCAAGCAATCGCCTGCCTTGGCCTCCCAACATGCTGAGATTACAGGTATGAGGCAGCATACCAGTCAAAAAGATATTTAAAAATATTATACACTCTTATCTTTCCATTGCAATCATTAGGTAACTCCAGGCAACACTCCCTCCCATGATTTAGATTTTAGTATTAAGCTCGCTTTGTCTTTTTATTTTTCTTCATCAGATGGCTGAATTAATTTTTGATCATTTCAATATCCACATAATGTTTAAAATACGCGGACATCTGAGATTCTAAACCTCCTCCCCTCCAATAATACTGTGGTCTTCCCTACCTTATTCATTCAATAGCATGATCATACGCAAAACTGTTTCATCAACAACACCTTCATCTCCATTCATCAATTCAGACATTCTTCTTAAACTACTACTCAGAAAATTTTCTAAGGTTCCATTCCAATGATTTAATCAATACCCCCACTATTTCCTCAAATCCCTCCTCACCTATTTTTGATGCAATGTCTATCAATTATAATCAGTATCTTGTATACATTTTCAAGTCCTTTGTCCTACCGTTGCTTTTTTTGTATTTAGTTGTCAAAACCACCTCTACACTGAAATGAAAATTCTCTTGCCTACTCAGCACATACATTCTCAGGTAAATGTGGAAAGACACATAGCCACGCTGACTGGTCTCCCATTAATTTCACGAGTACAAATCTCACTGTGGCTTTTAATCTCTTTCTCTTTCTCTTGTCAATTTACCCTTCTGCTCAGCTATTCATGCTGGTTTTCTCTCTTCTCTGATATCTAGCCCCTTCTTGTCCTCCTGGGAGAAAACAGAATAGGGCTGGAATATGGCTTCTCAGCTCTCCCTTCACTAAATTTGAAGTTGTATATTCATCTATACCCATAAATTCTGCCTTTCTTTTCCTAATGAATGAACACATTTGTCCCTCACTAAAACACACCTCTTTACTCTTTCTTTTTACTAAAGCTCTGACATTAGTCCTCACTTCTGAATCATTAGTTGTTCCCTCTCTGCAGAGAAACTCCTAGCATTTTTTGAACATGCAATATATTTTTCCATCTTACAAACAAAAGACGTTTGACTCCGCACTTTTTACATTCTCTTCAATGGTTGCCTTATTTCTTCACATCACTTCATAGGTAAGAAAAATTAAAAAAAATAAAATAAAATAAAAATGGGAAAAAATCTTCGAATAATTATTTTTGTAGTCTTTACATTGTCTTTCACACTTCAACCCTACAAGGTCTTTATCCTTAGCAAGAGAACAAAGCTATTGAAAAGTCATCAATAATTAATTACAAAATCTCTTTTTATTCCATCTAGTAGTAGCATTTAACCCAGTTGATTATTTATTCCTTCTTCTATGGTTTCTTCACTTGGACTTCTGGGCACCACCGTCTCTTGGATCTTATTCTGCCTCACTGCCTTGTCTTCTTGGTATTTGTTACTGTATTTTCTGCATTCACCCAGCCTCTGCTCCCTTGAGTGCCCTCGGGCTCAATTCCTGTGCATTTCTCCATCCACTTCCTTTAATGGCATCTATACACTGATGACTCAGAAGGGCAAATCTCCAGATATTCCTCTGAAATCTGAGATCTATCACCTCTACTCGGATGAGTTGCGTACTCCACATCCTCATTGGAATCTCCTCCTGCAGAGATTGTTCTACCCAGAGAGGAGAGGACTGGAAACTCTACCCTGACATTACTCAGTCATTAGTTAAGGGCTCTCTCAGTGTGGGAGAGTCAAACCTCCCAGGCAGTTACTGAAAATACGGATTCCTATTGGCCAAGCATAATTATCCACAGGAGGTTGCAGGTATAATCCATTCTCAGACAACAGGTACTGCACCCAGGGGTAAATGCATTTGCTGGTAAAGGGTATCACAGCACATCCTGCACTCTGATTCAGCCTGTTAAGGCTGTGTCATGATTTCAACTAAAAAAAAATATACATCCATCATTTTAAATTAAAGGTGTCCTTGTACTATATTAGTATGTAAGTATGAAGTTTTAAAAAAGAATAAAATTAACTCAATTGTTGTACTTAATACAAATTAAATCAATAGTAGAACCCACCACTTTGCTTAGAAAACATTAAAATAGAATTCAAGCCTTCTGATATTTTTTTCTGATCAACTTAACCTCAAAGTAATTTTGATTCTGAATCGGATATGACTTTTTCCATACATTTCCTTATACTTTTAGTGCATATGTCTATATAATCCTTAAACTATATGTTTTATACATTTTGTAATACATTTTATATATTTTATATATGTATAAAATTATATAAATCTTCTATACATTATATAAAATCGATCATACCGTATATATCTCTTTACAACTTGATTATTTTTCTGCTAATATTATTTGACAGATTCAATCACATTTTACATACATCTATAATTTATTCATTTCACTGCTAATTCTATTGGTGATTAAATCATAATGTATACATTCAATATTTTTGATGGACAGGTAGCTTGCTTTTATTTATTTCCTAGTATAAAAAGTGATTGATTAAACATTCCAGCCCACAGTTTCTTCTGTACATAAGGTTCTGTAAGGTTTATGTCTAAAGAGTACAATTTTAGGTGAAAGGGTACGTTTAAATGTTATTAAAATAAAATAAATTGAAGAATACAATTAGTTTCATGAACTTGGTTCCTTTTTTTTCAAAAACCATGAAAATAAATATTCAAAAGAATGTCTGTAAAGTTGACCTTTTGGACAATTTATATGTGTTTTATGTACGGAGACAGGAGCTTATTTTCTTTCCCGAACCCATTCTAATACGTAGAGCATACAAGTTGGTACCTGGTATTTGATTGTTTACAAAATCTGTACACAGTCCTCACTGGGATTATCTTTTCTTGTTGATAGCAGAATGTTTTTATTTTCCTCAATGCGGCAGATATGAGAAAATCTATGCGGATACATTTCAGTGCTGCATTAGCGAGGAAAGTAAAAAACTGGCATTTCTTTTTTGTTTCAAGTTCTACTCTAGAAGATTTATGTGCACCCCTTTAATTAATACTTAAAACCTTATGATGTGGATATACGGTAATTTTTCTGCTTCAGAGAAAATATTATCCCCTGGTCATACAGCTAGGTTTTAAAAAAATTCTCAATTTTAATCAACATTTACTTCAAAACACGGTATGAATTTGAGTTGTGTTTATGACAGTGAGATAAACTTGGTTTGATGAGTAATGCACATGTCACCCAGGCATGGTGGCTCACATCTGTAATTCCAGGTGGGAGGAATTACCTGGGAGGTAATTGGGAGGCTGAGGTGGGAAGATTGCTTGAGCTCAAGAGTTCAAGGCCAGCCTGGGCAACATAGTGAGAGCCTCTCTGTAGTGAAAAAACAAAATAATTAAATAAATTTTAAAAAATTAATGTACATATCAAAGAATAGCCTAAGTCATTCACACAGGTTTTGTGTATTATTATATCATCTGTCTTTCCATTCTGCTTTGAAGTCAGTCTCTATACCTGAGCTGATATTTTCCTTTCCCTAGGCTTCTCTAGCAGCATTTTACATCCTGTTATTCTATACTGTAGTTGTCTGTTATAACTGTGAGTATAATATCCCTCACTGGAATTTAAGCATCCTGACAGCCATAACTTTAAACTATGTATATACGGCATCTTCTAATCGCCACTTCTCAGCTGAAAGGACTGTGCTTCATAGGCAAAGACCTAGGGAATCGGAGTGTAAAGGAAGTAACACCATCAACTAAGGAAAAGGAGAGTTGATAAGCAAGGCATGGTTGTCACAGGGTATTGGGAAATCATGGCGAAGTAGAATCAGTAGGGGAAAAAAAAAAAGCCATGCATAATCTAGGAAAACATTCAGGCATGGCTTCAGAGACACAAGGAGGATTTTAATAGGGGACTCAACATACATGCAGGGGGCAACCCATTGTGAAGGACCTAGGTGGTCTTGGAGTGCATTCTCAGGCTATGAGGTACTGCCACCCTTGGGTCAATCTACACCTTCATTCTTGAAGACCACAAGCTTTGGAAATAAACAGGTTTTTTGATCTAGAAAAACACCTTGAAAATTAAAGGTACGCAGCAACAACAGATATAGACATTTAGAAGTAATTCAAGGCAAACTTCTCATTTTATAATCAGGAAAACTGAACTGAAAACAAGATATCATTTAAGTCATTTGAGATGTCTCACAGCAAATAATTGTTGGAAAAAGGCTATTTAAAATGCTAGGAAATGGTTGTTATCTATCTATCTATCTATCTATCTATCTATCTATCTATCTTTATATTATATGTCTTTCATCTAAAAAACAACTTTTAACTTTATTAAGATACCACCAAGAAGCTTAGGCACCCAAAGATGTAAAAGAAAGAAACTTCAAGTATCTTCAAACTGACAGCATTTTATAAATAGTGATATTTTAAACAAGATCATGATAAAGGTTTTAGGAGTTTCTTTTAAATAAAAATTTAAACTTTCATATAAGTTTATATGGTGAGATAGAAAGACCCACAAATGCAATTTAGATATGATTAATTTTTCTTGACACTTTCAACGACAGCAGTTATTTGTTGTTGTTAATTCCTCACAGGCTTTCAAGTAAAATAAAGTTGCTGCTTTCTCTCAAAACGTTCTACCCTATTAGGTGATTTAGCTTCTTGAGGTCAGGACCCTTGTCCTGTCTTTGTTGTGCACTCTTCAGAAAAGCATGCAATTGTTGACTACATTGTTAAGTATTCAAAAACAATATGATAAAATTATTTAGTTATGCTTGACCCGCTGATCTTGTTTTCAAACAAAGATTCCATAGCGACATCTCACCCTGTTACTATGTGAAAAAAATAACAAACTGACCTAAAAATAATTCAACATCCTTAACAATTCATCCCAACTAAAGCTCAACAATCATATTTTTTGTTCCCTGAGAAATAATCTATTGTGACTGTTTATTTGAAATATACTACTCTCATTTGTCACTCTTTTTTAACATTATAAAACATATCAAAAATGCTACTGTAATGTATGGATGCCACTTCCTATATAAGCAAGGTACAAATAGACTCTTACAGAAGAAGAATGAAAAATCACCTGTGTTTCACCACCAACTTCAATCAATTGTCAGTAGCTGCCTGGACAGTTCTTTCTTTGAGAGAAATTGTGAGGCCTAGTGTAGGTTCAGCAGGAAAGTACGCCAAGATCAATTATTGACGTCTGCTGTGGGGATATAGGAGAACGGGGTGACAATGTATAAACCATGAATTTTTTTATCTGTGCACTAGAGCTTGAAATATGTATTCATTTTAATTATTGAGACATACGCATATTCTTGCTAGATGAGTGTCATGTCAGGTACAATAAACTCTAAGAACGTACATTGACTTTTAGAAGGCTTGTTTACTACATGTTGCAATGAGGTGATAATAGCCCTGTAAAAGGATTATCATTCCTCCAGGATATGATTGTCTAAGTAATAGAATGTCACAGCTCATAGTATTGTTTCCACTATTAACCCATTATAAAGGGAGACTGCTGTAAGTCTTTCAGAAAATTTTAAAAAATAGCCAAGAGAGAATTGTTACTTTTACTTAAATCTATTTTGATGTGACTGCTGATATCAAAGAAGAAATAGTCGTAGAAATTTAAGTCACTGTTTCACACCACAACCTTATACTGCCTCTTTATAGTGGAATAAGAATATTTACCTCTGGTCTCCAAATAGGTCGTTCAGTAACAGTTACTACAGAGATTAAATTAACGAATGACAAATGTCAAAGTGCTTTGTTTGCAACATGGAAATATTAATTGATTTTATATGATCATTTACTGTCTGCTTTTATAGTCAGTCTTGCTCTGTGGTATTGAACCTAATCTCTGTAATTTCAGTCCATTATATGTTTCTGATTAATCTCTTAGTTTGGGGTTATATCCTGGCTCCAGTTAATTTGTTAAAAGGATTCAGCAGAATATTCAGCTACTTGCCTCAAAAAATGACTCCTTGAAATGTAAAATTCAAAAATAACAAACAAACAGTGACTCCATTAAAAATTACATTTAGTATTCTTTTTTTACTTTTTAAAATATTTTTAAAGTTTTTTTTTAAGTTTTGTGGGTACATAGTGAGTGTACATATTTATGGGGTATGTGAGATATTTTGATTCAGGCGTACAAAGTGTAACAATCACATTAGGGCAAATGGGGTATCTGTCCTTTCAAGCATTTATCCTTTGTGTTACCAACATTCCAATTATGCTCTTTTAGTTACTTTAAAAATGTGCATTTAAGTTGACTATAGCCACCCTGTTATGCTATCAAATACCAGAGCTTATTAATTTTTTTCTATTTTTTGTACCCATTAACCATCCTCCCCAGCCCCTCCATGCCCATTATCCTGCTCAGCCTCTAGCAACCATCAGTTCTAGTCTCTATCTCCCTAAGTTCAACTGGTTTAATTTTTAGCTTCCACAAATTGGTACATTCTAGAATTTCACTCACCATGTTGGATATAAAAGTGAAAACATCATAGAGAGTGTTGACTTCACTTCTTGTTTGCAGATATAGTTACTATTTCATTAGAAACTGTGTAATCTGATCATTTTGAGAAATAATAGTCAAGATTTAGGTGAACAGAAAACATACGGGAATCTTATGTAGGAAATAAAAAGGAATAACTGAATAGATGAGGGAATGAGATGGCTCTTTGTGCTGAAATGAAAAGATGAAGTAACTGTTGCCTCCTAGTTCTATTTCTAGTTATTTTATTCCCTTTATATATAATTAAATGTCAGAGTCTATAAACTCTCTAATAGTATGCCAAAAAACTGATAATCATTCTGTATACCTTCATATATGTTAGGGCCACATCTAATTTGTCTATAAGTCTTGCCAATTACCACCTTTAAAATATATCACCAGTATACCCATTTTTCTCCAACTTTTCTATTACCACCTAGGTACAATGTATAGCCATGCCATTACGGTTGCTAAAACAGTCTTTTTATTAGCCATCTCCTCTCTCCTTTACATATTGCCCTATTACTTCCAATCTATTCCTTATCCTACAGATAATTTGATTTGCTTTTAACATACATAGTATACATGATGATGCCACTTTCTTACTTCATATTCACTAATAGCTTTCTATTGCACTCCTTATTTGGTTCCTAAACCCCCTCAACTCAAAACCACAAGTTCTAGCCACAATGGCTTTGTAATTAGTTCCTCAATAACACAAAACTTCATCTGTCTAAGGCCTTAACTTGTGCGATTCCACTATGTGTTAAGTTCTTGCCCAGAACTTCTCAGCATTCTGGCTTCTTCTCCTCACTCTGGGTCTTCTGGTATCCACCTAAATGGCAGGAATTATATGACTACATCAACCAAATCGGTCCTTTGCTCCCTTCCTCCCATCATAGTAGTCTTTCATTTGTCATATCATTCTTTGAGAAACTGCAATTAAATAAGTTTGTTTATTGTTTTCCCTTACTAGACTAAAATTCTGAAATGAAAAGTCCACAGGTGTTTTGTTCACCACAGTACACGAAGTATACAGTAAAATGCCTGGCACATGGTTAGTGTTAAATGTCTTTTTGTGGAGGAGTGAATAGGAAGAAATGCTATGATGTGGTTTATTTTTTGTTGCTGTTATTGCTATGTTTAGTGATAATAGTGGCTTTTTTTACAGTTAAGATTATTAAATATTAAAGATATGAGGTAAATTGACTGTACATTTCCAATATTAATATTTTTATCACTGAATCATGATCATCATTGCTTAAATATAACTTTTATGAATTTCTTTTTTAAAATGTCTGATGGACTTCATGTCCTATACTATTAATCCAATTAATTGGATAATTCAATACTAGTTAATATCCTGAGTTAAAATCATCTATTTTCAAACAGATATCATTTCCCCTTCAATATGGTACATTGATTTTTCATAACATTTATGCAGGAAAATTTGGCAGCAGCTATAAACCACATGCACTCTTGAATGCTGCCCAAATTGACAACAATTTCAATTAACCATCCAGACTGTGAGTGCCAGCAAAATGTGCAGGGCAGTGACAATTATAAAATAGACAGAAAGTAGTATTGATCTCAACTTGTGGGATCTACACAATCAAGAAAAGATAAAGGTAAAGTTAAAAGTATCCAGAGGAACAAGGTTTTCAGCTCCTCTGGATAATTACGTTAACACTGACAGATGGAAGCACATATACAAACTATACCTATGTGCCCAGTGTAATCTCATTCATATATTTGCACAGTATTAGAAAAAGGTTTCAGAGTACTACTCAAAAATGATTTTTAAAATTGTAGTTAAAAATATATTCAGGCCACTTGGAGTAATTGTACCTGCTGTAAGAGACAAAACCCAGCTATTTGAAAGTTTCTAATGAATAACAGAAAGATTACATGATTTTCAGAATGAGAAATAAGATTACAATGTCACTGTTTATTGTCAGCAGGAAAAGCATATCCTTACTCTTATGTCCCTTGATTACTTCCAGCACAACAACAATAAAACTGCAACAAAAAGATAATTACAAGGAAAAGGTGCTAATGGACTGCTTTTTAAAAACGAAGTGCCAAAACTCTCCATAAGGTGGAATGAAAATAACATCTGAATACAGTTTTCCACAAATTCATTCTACTTACAGAGTTTTATTCAAGGCTTTTTTTTTTTTTTTTTTGTAAGTGTGGTAAATGCAAGAGTATTTGTTTGTTTTGAATTACCTGAGGCTGGGTAATTTATAAAGAAAAGAGGTTTCTTTGGGTCACCATTCTGCAGGCTGCACAAGCATGGTACCAGCATATGCTCAGCTTCTGAACAGGCCTCAGGAAATTTTACTCATGGCGAAGGTAATGGGGGCAGGGAGCAGGTGTGTCACATGGCAAGAGAGAGAGTGAGAGAGACAGGAGGAGATGCCAAGCTCCTTTAAACAACCAGCTATCTTATCAACTGAGTAAGAACTCACTCATTACCATGGGGAAGGTAAGAATTACTAAGAATTAAATAAAATTAGATTGAGTCTGTTGTCTTTCTCAATGAAAATCAACATACATTTGGTGGGGCCTGGTGGAAGGTGTATGGGTCATGGGGGTAGATTCCTCCAAAATGGCTTGGTGTGGGGGATCCACCCCCATGACCCATGCACATTCCACCAGGACCCACGTCCAGTACTGGAGATCACATTTCAACATGAGAATTGGAGGGGACAAATATTCAAACCATATCGGCAAGTGTATCATTTTAAGGTTTTGAAAAAAATGAAAACAAAGAAGATCCAACTTTTCCTAACATCATTAATACTCATATAATAACAGGCTTCTTATGACAATTTAGATGAAATTTGACTCTGGTGATTGAAGAGTAGGAAAAAAAGCAGAACAATTAATTCTACCTTTAAAATTTATTATTATGATGGAGGGTGTCTTCAATATTGTCTCATATATTTTGTAGAAAAAAAGTCAAATATTTGTTTTCATGATGAACTATTTTTAAACCTTTTAGTTAATTATCTTTTTTTAGGGAAGATAATGTAAAGATCTCAATGGTTGTCTTTAGCTCAATATAGATTCTATTTGAGATGGTAATAATATAACAAAATTGTATTAAGATTTACAAAAATGAATATTTTGCCTGGGGTTATGTTTGGTTTGTTTATTTCCTTATTTATTCTTTTATTTGTTATTATATAACGTCAATGCCGGTATTACAATGAAATAAATTAGTTTCTCCGTTGAAAATTACCTTGGAACAGAACCAAACACTTTGAACAGAAGTTTCCAAGTAATATATCTGTCGCCAGATGTCTATAAGTCACTTTGAGATTCCTGAAAGGAAGATGTTAGGCAAGTAATATAATTTCTTGAACAAAACCTCTTAATTAAATTAGACCTTCTGGCATGATGAAAAGTACTGCATGAAAAATTTAATTGAAGATAGAGGTAAATTTTATCCTCAATTTATCAAAACTATATGAGGTTCAGAGGCATGGTAAGAATGGTGTAATGATATTCAGCACTTCGAAAATCCACATTTCTGATATATCATTCTAAAAGTTGGAGGGGACCAAGAGACACGGAAGGAGATGCCAGGCTCCAGTCCTTTGTGTACCCAAAACTGAAGCCAGAGCTAAATTTGGTACCTGAGCTGATAAAGGTGCTTTCTAAAAGAGCAGTGATTTGTATACATCTCTCATTTCTCTTTAAGTAGCCCAATAGAGAAACTATTCAGAAGGAGGAAAAAAAGACAGCAGGCTGATGTGAAGCAGAGTTATCTATGACCTTCTTATTCTTTTACAAGTGAGTATGACAGCTTTGAGCACCCTGATTTGTTTAATGAGTCAGTAAATAAGCTCAACTTAAACAAAAATAAATAAATTGAAAGCTTATTGATATTTATGTTACAAGTCTGTTCACGAGGGAGATTTCAACTGCTATGATCTTATTTAAATCAATTGATATTAATTGGGGGTTTATAAGGTTTAAGTCACTGATCTAGGCCCCGATGGAAATCTCTGGGAAAGCAAGTTCCTAGCTGCTTTGCAGAGAACAGTCTTCTAAGTGGGGAGTAAATTTGCAGGATGGCAGAATATGTCGCCCCAACCTATATTACGTTGGTACCAGAATCACCTTGACCTAAAGACACTTGAGAAACAGCAGATGTAAGAAGGGCATTTGAGTCTCCCCCTTTTCTCCCTGAAAGCAGGAGATCAAACTGCCATGTGAAAGATGCCCTCCCTCTACAAGACAAATGAATCATTCTTTGATGGGCAGTCAGAACTGAGAGGATCCTGCACAGACTTTCTTAGGGTAATTACTCTTCTTCTTTTAGCTTCCACATATAACTTACATTTCCTCAATTGCCTCGTTTTGTTTAACCTAACACAAAGCATGTAGATTCTGTCATTTATTTGGGTCTCAAGAACCCTTTTTATCACGACTCTTGTGTCACATAAAACTCATCTTAAATGTATGTGCTTTTCTCCTATTAATCTATCTCATGTCAACTTAATTCTCAAAGTCAACTTGGACACTAAGAAGATAGAGGTCAAATTTTCCTTCTCCGACAGGGGCATAGAAATGATGATGATGTAACGCAGAAAATATGTTTCACAAAACGAAAATAATAAGATGCATCTGTTGTAAGACATAACATATAGACATTGCCTCAAGGAGAGGGAAGGCTCAAACGTGAAGGAATTAATAGGATAGTTAAGTGTTCACACAGATACTTCATCTTCAGAAATTGAATTGTAAAGCTAAAGAATGGAATGGAAGATAGGGAAAGTGAAATACTCAGATAATATTTATGGAATTTAAACCCAATAGTTTTTACCACATGCTTCCAAACCTTCATATTAATTCTTCCTTTTAAAAATTACATTTGCTGTTTTGTTTGATAGACTCAGCTACTTGACTTAAATTTATTTTTTAATCATTAAAAAAGGACAAATCAGGAAAGAAATCTTTTATTTGAAAATAGTAAAATAACAATAATCAGCTGGATAGTGATCCATCAATTAGAATTATCTAAAATGCCTGTTTTCTTTGCTTTATGAATATATTTCTCATTTTTAAAATCTGTGACTCAAAAGCGATGCTTACTTTGCTCTACCTCAACGCTGAATCTTTCCTCTATCCTTTTCAAATATCTTTAGATTTAATCCATTAATATGCCTATCATTTTTATTCCCTTTGAGAAATAATCTTCACTATCTCAAATGGAAAGAGTAAATGAATATGTGCATCTATGTGTGTAGGTGAATGCATGTGCTACATTGGGGAATTGTTTCTAGGGGAAAATGACACCTTTAGAGATTACTGCCTTATATAAAAATGTTTCTGGGAAAAAAGATATATCAGAGTTGTTTTAAATTCCATTTTATTGGTCTCAGTGCTGAAAGTTATACAAATCAATAATCAGTAACATATAAATAAAATTAACATGAATTAATGAAGACTTCTACAGTAATTTAGAGTGATTTATTTTGTCCTTTGTTAGTTTAACATTCCTTCAAATGTAAATGGAACATTATTTTCTTGATAGAAGCTACAAACCTCCAATATAGAAAAAATTGTAGTAAAATTTATTTGTGCAAGATTTTTCATAAAGAATTATTTCCATATGTAGTTGAAGTCCTAATGTGACCTATGCCACAAAACACTGGAAGCAATACAAATCTGTATTAGGGAGACTGACTAATAAAATACCGTATGTAAACACAATAGATTGCTATGCAGTCATTAAATGGGCAGAAAAATATGGTTTTGATGAAAAAGTTTGTCACTCATGAGCCAATGCAGTAAATATGCTATTTGCACTGTGTAAAATACAGGTATACATGATATGTAAATATTATGTCTTAAAAAGTCTTAGTAATTCTTATTGCTCTAGGACAAGGCATCTGTTTAAGGGAGGAATTAATAAGCCATTAAAACATTTATTTAGCATTTGTCCTTCAAATTTGGATTTTGAAAAGCATTAGCTATGAAAACGTATATTTTTATATGCAAAAGTGAGGCTTTTCTTTTTTTTCTATGATAGGAAAAGGTGTTGATATGGTTTGCCTCTGTGTCCCCACCCAAATCTCATCTCTGACTGTAATCCCCATGTGTTGAGGGCGTGAACTGATGCGAGGTGATTGGATCATAGGGGCAGTCTCCTCCATACTGTTCTCATGATAGGGAGTGAGTTCTCATGACATCTGATGCTTTAGAAGTGTTTGGCAGTTTCCTTCTGTCCTCTCATTCTCCTGTTCCCTTGTGAAAAAGGTGTTTGCTTCCCCTTCACCTTCTTCCATGATTGTAAGTTTCCTGAGGTTTCCCCAGCCATAAGGAACTGTGAGTCAATTAAACTTCTTTCCTTTATAACTTACTCAGACTCAGTGAAGTTCTTTATAGCAGTGTGAGAATGGACTAATACAGAGGTTTATGGAATTACAGCCACAAAGCTTAGATTAGTCAGAATCTAGATTTTTTTTTTTTTTTTTTTTGCCCCAAAGGTCATGGAATTGAAAGAATTCAGATATTTTTGTGAGGACAGGTTTCTGTTCCAAAGATAACAAGAAGGAGTTTGTTGCTGTTGTTGTTGTTGTTTTTGTTTTTAGGACTCTCACTCCGTAGCCCAAGCTGGAATGCAGTGGCGCGATCTCTGCTCACTGCAACCTCCACCTCCCAAGCTCAAATGATTCTCCTACCTCAGCCACCCGAGTTGCTGGGATTACAGGTGTGTGCCATCACACCCATCTAACTTTTTGTATTTTAGTAGAGATGAGGTTTCACCATGTTCCCAAGGGTGGTCTTGAACTCCTGGGCACAGGCTATCCACCTGCCTCAGCCTCCCAAAGTGCAGGGATTACAGGTGTAAGCCACCAGACCCGGGCAAGAAGCAGATTTCTTAAAGAAGAGAATAAAAGGCTCCTGGTCTGGGGAAAGGACTTAAATCGTAGGGATAGGAGAGCACAAGAGGGAGGCTGTACCCTGTGCCCTGCACCCCGCATGCACCCTTTCCTGGCACTCAGGGAGAGTGAACCCGCTGGGAGGGTGCATGCTGAGTGGGGGCCCTCCACAGAGCCTTGGAGGACCTAAATGAGAAGTCACAGCATAATTTTTATAATGTTTTAACTAGTATGAAAGTTTATGATGTAATGTGCTTTGCTATTCCAACCTGAAAATAGTTTTCATAACATAATATCATCTATTATTTTGATTTTATTGAATTAAATGAAACTAGTAAGTTTATGAATGTATTTTTGGAACCATTCTTAGGTGGATAACTAACAAAAGAAATGGCAAAATACCCTGTTACAATATTGTCTCTTAAATGAAACCTATAAATCATGCTCCTTTAGGACCATGAAATTCAGGTAACTTGAACTGAAATGTATTGAATAACAATATCAAGGTGATATACTCTTGCAAATAGTATTTTGTTTTTTACTTGTGTAACAGGAGCTGATAAATTCTCTCTTGCTATGCTCAATCATTAAAAACAAATTCTTCTAAATTTCAGAGCATGCAGAATTTGCAGGGGTATACTCCATTAAATCAGGTAAATGATATGCAAACCACTATTAAAATAATTACATCATTTTTAATATACTGGAATCATCTGCAAATTCCAAAGGTTTAGAGATAAGAATTATGGAAAGGATTACAGGAAAGATGTGAGGATTAAACAGGGGTTTAATGAAGCTGGCCAGTCTTTTCGAAGAATGAAATCGAGATTGAAATGGCAACCAATTCACAGTATTTACATGCTGTCAATTCAGGTTATCAAAACCAGTAGAACGTAAAAAAAAATAAAAAAAAAAAAAATCAGAATTTAGCAGATGCTTTCTTGCCATGAAACAACTGACTGATTTATATATGACATTGACAGACTGATTTTTTTAAAAAACTAAATTCATTGGCAGTTTAAACTATGTCAGTTTAGACACTGCCTTTGGCCACTCACACTCATTTGAAAGCGTACAGTGAGTTATGTAACAAACACTAGATTTAATCCTTCAGAGTACATTACATTAAATTATGTCATCCAGAACAATTGCCCTAATGTCCGTTGCTAAATTAAATGTGTTGTCAAGAAACTAATGAGATAAACTTGAACCTTTTGAACTGAAAATGGATTAAATCTCCAAACCAACTTGAAACATTACTGGATTTTTAAACAGCATAGGAAAATATAAGAAATAAAAATTGAAGAACCTATTTTTCCATATAATTACAGTACTGAATATAATTCCCATACCAACCTCCTATAAATTTACACATCTCACTCTCCCAATACAGAACAAAAAAAACGTAAACTAAAATTTCTAACATGAAGAAAGTTCTGTATATGCATTAATATGGTAAACGTGATTGTATTTTTCTATTTATCTCTACATCATTTTATTCAGAAAAGTATTTGTAGCCTTTTATCTTTCAAGATCTATCTATTAAAGACTATTTAATATTCTCCTTTTGTGAATAGTAGCGTGACTCATCAAAATTCAAAATGCAAACTTTCTCTCACCACCTTTGATTCTACTTCATTTTTAAGTTGCTACTACCAACAGTTTGTAGTTAGAAAAATTTTTAAAAGATGACTACAGAGGGAATATGTGTAGATAAAAGAGAAAAAGAGACTAATAAGTTTTTGATAAGTGAAGAGAGTTAACATAAGTAGTGGGGGATACATTTGAAGCCCAGAGCATCTAATAAATGAAGAAAAATGAATAATAAAATATTTGAATGAAAACCAAATTAATTATATGTAACGTTGACCACTAAAATGTAAAATAACCCAAGCATTACCAGTTGTATCACTTTATATATATTTTATCACTTTATATATAGTGATAACTATATATCATTTTATATATACATATACACACATATGTGTATATATGTGTACACACACGCGTATATACATGTGTGTGTGTATATATATATGAAAACTTGTTACAAAAATATTAAAAGTGAATTTTGTGCAAGTTTAACACAATGTAAAAAACATTGACAGTAGACATGACAGTAAAGGAGAAAAATTATGACGTACTACATCTGGACACTTTCTCCCATAACACTGTTAAATTAAATAAGCAGGAGGCCGTTAGCCTGTTGACTCTATACTTTGAATTCCTACATAACAAACTGCAGTCTAACTCAGTTTAAGTTCAAACTAAGAATATAGCAAATAGCCAGTTTTCAGCCACTTACAAGCAACTCACTCATCACACCATCCCCCAAAAAGGGAGATGCCCAGCTGTAGCCACTCAGGTGATTTCTCTTCTTTTTTTTTTTTTTTTTTTTTTTTTAAATTTATTTATTATTATTATACTGTAAGTTGTAGGGTACATGTGCATAACGTGCAGGTTTGTTACATATGTATACTTGTGCCTTGTTGGTGTGCTGCACCCATCAACTCGTCATTTACATCAGGTATAACTCCCAATGCAATCCCTCCCCCCGCCCCCCTCCCCATGATAGGCCCTGGTGTGTGATGTTCCCCTTCCCGAGTCAAAACCACAATGAGATACCATCTCACACCAGTTAGAATGGCNGTTAGTCAACTGATTATTTTTCAGGACACATTTAATTTAGACTAGATATAACCAGATCCCAATTTAAAACCTTGAAAATAACAAATAAATGCCATTGTAAAATGCCCAAAATAGTAAAATTCAGATTTTATTGTTAGCAATTTAAAATCTACATAACTCTTATCTTTGTCTATTTTTACATGACCTCAGCACTGTCCTTAGGGAACTTAAAAATTTAGTTGGAAAGATACAGCAAAATTACCTTTAGGTTGTCCTCTGCTACTTCCCAGCTATATAAAATAGCCATTTCCTTTCTGAGCTTTCACATTCCTTTAATATAATTAGATGTATTTGTAGTGAGAAAAAAGGGGTAATTCAGATACAAGGAAGTAAAAAAAATCTTAATATAAAACACACTACAATGAAATATAGGATAATTTTTATTATACTACATTTTGAGAGACAGAAAGTATCAGTTTAAGCTTCCCTTGATGGTCTTCAATTTTACTCCCTAAAGCCTTTCTGAAGGCCAAGAAAGTAAAAAGAAGTATTATTGTCAATATATGTGTTTATACTTAGCACATTCATATTTATTTTTAAAAATCATATGTATAATACAAGAAAATTGTACTTACATGTGTTATTTGTTAATATGTACAACATTAGGATCCCTGGGAACATAAATATGTACACTGCCTTTATGCCATTTTATAATATTTTGGAGGATTATTTTACTGTTCAAAACTATCATGTTTCATTTATCTGTACTTTTATTATGTCTCATTAGTCATAGCCATGATTTATTTAAGCTATGTCCTTGGTCAGAAAATTTTATCTGCCTTAAAATGTTGAGCTTTATGATGCTGTTTTCAGAAATGTATTTTGGCAAAAAGCCAGGGCTTCTTGTTTCTAAGCTTTGCACGGTCCTATCCATAAATACGCTTGAAATTCAGAGAACAGAGAAATAAATGTGGAGTGGTAATCCAGGGAAAATGTCCAGTTAGGGAAATGGCTTTAGCTGAGACTTCAAGAAAGAGTCGTATTTAGCTAGATTGAAATGCAAAGAGATAGGAAAACACAGACATGGAAATAAAGGAGGGTGGGAATATTATAAACCCCTCTGTGACTGGAAGAGATAGTGCATGTTGAAGAAGATGGAATAGTAAGTTTTGTAATTTGTGTGTGTGTATATGTGTGTGTGTGTGTGTGTGTGACTTTAAAACGGAAAAATGACAGTCACAAATGTAGATTTATTTCACTATCACAATACATTAAGAGGCAGATAAAATGTATATTATTTCCCTGTTACAACTAAAAATCATGAAGTCCGCAGAACTCTTTGAGTTTCCATTTCTCTCAGAAAAAATGGAAATAGTCTATTAAATGATAGATCAAAAGCTAACTTCATGCCTTTTCATATATCCAACAGATATTTATGGAGCAAAAACTATGTGTCATGCACTATTTTAGATACTTAGAATAACTTGACAATAAAATAACCAAAATATGTACTTTGGTGAAGCTTATATTTTATAATGAAACACATAATAAGCATAATTAAAAGGTAAATGATATGGTGTGTTATACAATGTCTTCGGAGGAAAGAAACAGAGCAGAATTAATTTGGGAGATAGGGGTTGAATAGGGCCCATTGCATTTTAAAACAGTTTACTCAAGGCAAGCTCTGTAGAAAGAATGGGGTTAGAATGAGGACTCAAAGGAGTCCATGCAGACATTTGAAGCAAAAAAATTCCAGTAGCCAGAAAGGCCCATATAGAGGCCCTAAGGCAGAAACTGTCCTGGCATATTCCAAGGGCAGCAAAGACGACCAGGTTGGTTGTGATGAAAACAGGGAGGCAATACTAGAGAAATACAGAAAAGTAACAAGAGTGGAAATAGGTCAGGTAGCCTATGCAGTGTTTTGTAGTCATTCAAAAGACTTTATCTTTTGCTCAGTAAAAAGTAGAGCCATTGAAGGATTTTAAAGAGTGGGATAACATAGCTTCATTTAGGAAGATAAAAATGAGAGTCTGACAAAGTAATTCAGGAAACAAATGATGGGTGCTCATCCAGGGTAATAGCCACTGAGGTTATGTGATATGCACAGGGTATATGTCATACTGTTAAGATAGACTCAAAGCATTTCTTAACAATTCATATGGGGAGTAATCAGAAAAGGAGAAAAATATAACACCAAGATTTGACCTAAGCAAATATAATAACAAAGTAAGGACAGTTGGAAAAGCAGCTGAGTTGGAGAAAATAGGGAGAGAACATGTTTTATGGAAAATCGAAGAAATCGAGTTTTCTCTTTTAGATGTCAAAGAGAATATATGAATCTGGAGATCAACAGGGCAATATTTTCTTATAGTCTATGTATTAGTCTCTTTTCACACTGTTATAAAGAACTACCTGACACTGAGTAATTTATAAAGAAAAAGGTTTAACTGACTCCCAGTGCTGCAGGCTTAACAGGAAGCATGACCAGAAGGCCTCAAGAAACTGACAATCATGGCAGAAGGTGAAGGGGAGGCTTGTACATCTTCCCAATGGCAGAGCAAGAGAGAGAGAGAGAGAGAGAGTGAAGTGGGGAAGTGCTACACTTTTAAATCAGCAGATCTGTTAAAAACTCACTCACTATCAGAGGGACAGCATGGGGGAAACCCACTCCCTTGATCCAATCACCTCCCACCAGGTCTCTCCCCTGACATTGGGGATGACGATTTGACATGAGCTTTGGGTGGGGACACAGAGCCAAATCATATAGACTTCCGTCTATAGACTAAGTGGGTTCTCTCCCCTGTCATAGATATATAGTATAGAGTAAGTGGGATCTCTCCCCAAACCATACAGACTTATGGTTTGGCTCTGTGTCCCCACCAAGTCTATGTATCTATGGTCTATTTGTGCTCTATAGACACAAATTTTAAGATCTAACTTATATAAATGATGTTTAGAGACCTAAGACTAGATGAGGTCATCAAATAAGTTTGTATACGTAGGAAAAAAGAAAAGGTACCAAGATTCAGCCCTCCAATGAGAAGAGGTTCATGGGAGAAGCTAGGAAAGGTAACTTACATTGATTAATTGATGAATTTGCAGGGAAACCTAAAGTATGTGTTGCCCTGACAGCCAAATAAACAAAATGTAGCAAGGAGGAGGTAACTGTTAAATGTGGCTGATAAGATACCTACTGAGAACTGATCATTAGATTTCACAACATGAGGGTCTTCTATGAGTTTCCTGAGACCAGGACTATGTTCTTATTTGTTTCTTTTTCCTGTAATCTGGCACAGAGTTTGAAAACTGTGAGGTCTGATTCCAAGTGTGATATTCTCCCATTCTCTAGGTGAGAGTGTTACCAGCATCGAAAGAAGCCCCATTAATTAGGCTACATGAAATTTAAATAACAAAAAACAAGAACTAGATGTCATCTGAAAGAGTGCTGTTGTTTATGGTTCTTCATCTTCTTTTATTCTTGTTTGTTTTGAAAATAAAATGTTTACTCATTCAAGATGTTTTAGAAGCCAGCTTAAAAAGTGATTAGAAAATAATTTAGGTTACTGCTCAAAGCTAGCAAGCGCCTTGGGTGACACATTAAGGATGAAATAATGACATTAAGTGAGAATGGTGTAAACACTGTATATGAGGAAACTAGAAGACTAAGGGTGTCAATAATAAATCAAAACTAATTTCACTGATGTTATTAGTGACATCCAGTTATTTTTGAAATTCAAAATATAGTTAGTTGAATAAAATGACAATTCATTTTTTAACATTAGTAACCCGAGTGGAGAACTGAATAAAAGCAGGTAATGCCCTAAAGCTCCTCCTTTGCTCAAGCAAAACTCCATGTATCTATTGATATTTTCAGTAGCAGAGATGAAAGAACATGTCTGCAGTGAAAAGTTCCTGGCTTTTCTGATACCTCGGAGGGCAGAATTCTCTCCAGGAACAAACCAAAACAAGCACCACCCTCATGGGTCTAATTAGAAATCAATTCAGTCACTTTGAACTTATCAATGTATTACCATGAAGTATTTTTTTAAGATTAAAAAGCATATATACATTGGAAGGCCTAATAACGAAATAACCAATCAAGATGAATATAACACCAATGCAAAGAAAAGTTACAAATTCAAATCAAGCTTGCAAAACAAATTAAGTAGCAGGAAAGCAACATTCATACCACATTAGTTTGCACCAAAACATAATTAATAAAGAGAAAGTGCATAAATAGTACTTGAATATTTTTGTAATTAAAGGGAACATCTCTTTGCGTGAAGCAAAAAGCATCCAGAGAATCAGGCAAGCATCCTGCTGTTGAACACATAACAAGAGAAGAGGCAGACATCTTTGACCTCTGCTGTTTTTCTGGATAATGTGAAAAATTAATGTATCCCATGAGAAAGACGGGAGGGGAAAAATTCATGTGTTTGTAGGCAGAGACTTCAAATTTTTACTCAAAATCTATTATATCTTTCCTTTTATTAGGATCTTAGCTAGAGGTTACATTTTCTAGGCTTCTTTGTAGCTTCAAGTGGCCAATGAGTTATGAACAAAAGTAAGTAATATTTATAATTTTTAATACCTTCTCCTTGAGGAAGCTGCTTGTCTTTCATGCTTTTTCCCCTTCCCTGGAGTTGACATGTGACCAGGGTTCTGGGAGACAGATTTCCCATGTAAAAAGTCAATAACTTAGACCATAGCTTTGCAACAAGATGAAAAGAACCCGAGCTTCTAAGTAGCCTTCTGGAACAGAACTTACCTGCCAGGACTGCACTCAATACCCACTTTTCCACTTTTGTTTGAGGGAGAAATAAACTATTTTGTTAGGACACTGAAATTTTGAGTTGCTTTGTGACTGTAGCTTAGCCTAAACCCTAACTGATTCAGGTATAAAGTCCTAACATAGTTTCATAAAACATACTCTTGTTTACATTTTATTCAACATCTATTTAATGAACATTTACTATGTGCCAGAATACCATTTGCCTCTATCAGTCCTTAAATTTTTCAACAAGTTTAATATATGCATATTTAATTTCTGCAGGGTCAATGCAGACACATGTACAGCAGTATTTTCATTAATAGCTTATCATATCAGATTTCACAAAGACAGCAAATAAACTACGGAAGGTCCCTCTCTGTTGAAAGCCTTAGGAATTCCCCAACAGCAATGTTTATAATGCCAAGAAAGTGATGTCTTTATGGTTCTAATGTCTTCATGGTTCTAATGTTTCTTAGGCCGACTTAGTTACAAAAATCAAAATTTTTGGCAGTTTAGAAAGTAAAATTTATCGATTTGCAAATACATTTACCAATAGAAGAGTTGAATAAAGATTAATAATAATGTTCATTGTAGTATACACCAAGAAGCCCGATAATTTTTTCCATGCACGTCCATGATAAGAGCAAAGGAATTGTAAAGAAATATAAATATCACTCCCCAATTTATTTATTTAGTTTTTTTAGATGGAGTCTTGCTCTGTCACCCAGGCTGGAGTACAGTGGTGTGATCTCGGCTCACTGAAACCTCCGCCTCCCGGGGTCAAGTAATTATCCTACCTCAGCCTCCCAAGTAACTGGCACTATAGCTGTGTGCCACCATCTCAGCTAATTTTTTTTATTTTTTATTTTTAGTAAAGACAGGATTTCACCATGTTAGCCAGGCTGGTCTTGAACTCCTGGCCTCAAGTGATCCACTCGCCTTGGCCTCCCAAAGTGCTGGGATTACAGGCGTGAGCCACCACACCCGGCTATCACTCCCCAAATTTCTGACCTCAATCTTTCTAAAAGTGAGGATACACAAAAGGTACACATCCTCCTTGATATTTAGAATTATTCTTCCTTAGATATGGTCATTCACCACACATGAATTTCTTAGGTATAATCTTCTGTTAGTCAATTTTTTTAATGCTTAAAGGTAGTTATTTTAATATGTCTTTTAATAAACATACATATTTTTCCTGTCGTCAGCTTGTTTGACAGTTAAACGGATAATACTGTGGTTGCAATATAACACATGGCTATCTAAATTTGCTCCCTGTGTTCGGTGCTCCATAACTTATTTTTCTTTCAGTAGCATTACAACATTTTTAACATACTCCAATAAATCTTGATTAAATTGCATGTTTGGAACTCTTTATAACTGATTACAGTTTTCTTTCCCTGGATCATCTACTGACATTTTTCAGAAGCTGCTTCTGATGCATGGCCACCTGGTTCAAAGGATAGCCCTTTCCAAAGGAAAACAGACAATTTGTGTCCTAATGTAACTTATGAACAAGACGGCAGAATATATATTTTATGACACATTGTTTGACCATATATACAGTGTCCTTACCCTCCTCTGAGCATCAGATGGCTAGACTATATGGAAGGGAAAATACAGCTGAGATTTCATATCCAGAGGACATTTATCAACAACTGAACATTATTTCAAAAGTAGCATTTGTTGTTGTTGTTGTTGTTGTTTTGTTTATTTTGCAGGAGACAGGATCTCACTAGGTTTCCCAGGCTGGTCTTGAATTCCCGGAATTAAGTAATTCTCCCACCTCAGCCTCCCAAAGTGCTGGGATTACAGGCTTGCGCCAGCACACCTGGCTAGAAGTGAACAGTCTTAAGAATTGTTCCCCAAGTTTGAATTCTGGATCCTACCATATATTCCGACCACATTAGTGACATAGATATGTTATGACTTGGTTCAGTAAGTTGCAGATGACATTAAAGGCAGCAGAATTACCATCACCCTAAAAGGTCAAATGAGAAGTCACAATAATCTGGACTACTTAGAAAATGGATTACATTCATTAACTAATTAATTTAGACACAAAGTTTCATCCAAGGCCAAAGTCCATTTGCAAAGAAAAAGGCGCAGTCACATACTGTCGCTAGGGCAGACGTATGAGGAATAGTGGCTTTTATTCTAAAATGCTGGATGGGAGTCCACAAAATGTCAAATGATTAACATAGCTCAGGGTTATATCTTCTTTGCTATCTCCCAATCTTTTTATTATATTATATTTTATTTTATTTTAATGTTCTGAGATACTTGTGCACAATGGGCAGGTTGGTTACATAGGTAAACGTGTGCCATGGTGGTTTGCAGCAGCAACCACCCCATCACCCATTAAGCCCTGCATGCAGTGTCAGCTATTTGTCCCAATGCTCTCCCTCCTCCCACCTCCTCCACAGGTTCCTGTGTGTGTTTTTCCCCTCCCTGTGTCCATGTGTTCCCACTGTTTAGTTCCCACTTACGAGTGGCCATCTCCCAAGCTTTTCTACATCTTCTAAAAATCACAGGGTCTTCACACTATACTTTCTCCCTCCTTCTAATTTTAGAAAACGCTGGCCTTAGGTTTAATATTTGTTCCCAGGTGCTATGGGTTGAACTTTGTCTCCCCTTAATTCATCTAGTGAGGTTCTAAACCACAGTTCTTCAGATTGTGAACTTATTTGAAAATGGGGTCATTGTGAGTGTAACTATTTAAGTGAGAATGAGGCCATACTGGAGTAAGGTTGGCCCCCATTTCAATATGACTGACTGGTGTCCTCATAAAAAGATGAAATTTGGACATGAAGATAAAGACACAGGGAGAATATCATGAAAAGATTGGAGTTTATGCTACCATAAGCCAAACAACAGAAAAATTGCTGGCAAATTCTAAGGGAGAGGCATAAAAGAGATCCTTCCTCACAGCCCTCAGAAGGAACCAAGAGTGCTAACACCTTGAATTTACATTTCTAGTCTCCAGAAATGAGAGACCATCAACTCTGTTGTTTAATCCACTTAGTTTGTGGTACTCTGTGATGGTAGCAAACTAATAAACTGGCTCATATTTATCTGTAGGTTGAGATTTACTGCTTCAGGTTCTTATAAAGATGAAATGAAATAATGTTTACCTTGCATGGTATAAAAGCACAGGATAGTTGCTTTCCAAATAATAGGTCTCATTTTCTTAACTAATCTCTTTAATCTTGAACCTAACATTTGGACAATAATTTTGTAATGCCATTTAGAAAATAACTGATTTACCTTATAATACAAATTATTAATACATTTACTAGTAAAATATGTATTCTTTGAAAATTATTTCTTATTTGGAAGTGTGAAAGTTGCACATAAACTTTCTACTTTGATCTTGTTTCTACACAGAGACACCATTCAGAACCTTTAGTTTATGTAGTACATCTTCTGGGGGTAAAATAACAACATATCTTTGGGATATATTAACACACAAATATAAAATTTGCCTTCAGTTTGGAGGGAGGGACCATTAACTCCTCAAACCCATATACAGACTCCAGGTTGAGGACATCTAGTACATAATTTTCAATGCTGAATCATTTTTGATTCACTGTGTTTCTTCTTTCAATGTTTTTATTTACTTTGGTGGATTTTGTACTGTGCTATCCTAACAGAGTCCCATATTTAAAGTCCTCTAGCATCATAAGATAGAAAGATCCTGAAAACATTATTTACCACTTTCCTTCTATATGGTAATAATTCAAGAAAGAATTTTTAGCAATTTATGGTTATTACTATTTTTAGATTTCAGCATGTTTTTTCATATGAAATATTCTCATTTTAATTTCTGAATGATTGTCCTTGGATTAGGGGCATCATATACCCAGCTGATCTATATGGAAAAACATATATACTCTCAAGGAATTACTTCATTTTTGTCTGGTAACTGCAATCATAAATATGTCTGCTGACCTTAAAGTCTCATTTTAGGAAGCTGAGGAGGAGAAGCTCTGATGTTCACCTGGTTGTCTATTGACTTATTTCAGATGTATGAACATGTTTAAATGGAAAAGCCACTTTCTGTAAACTAATATAAATTAATAATTCCTATATTGTATGATTTTAAGCTTCAGATACGTGTTTGGAGGATGTGAAGAATCTTTGATATTGGACCCACACATCACTACGTCCCAGTTTATTCCTATTAAATCCTCAGTTAAGCATAGGCAGGCATCATAGACAGTTCATCTTCCCAGTTAGAATAGTCCTACATGTTATGCTAGAACATGAAATTAAGATTTCAGGTTTAATGCTACATTGGCCATTTAATTTCACAAAAAAATGTTTTAAAAAATCCATTAACAAGGTGGGGGTTGCAGTTTGTACCAAATTCTAGCAAATCATCTGAAAAACATTTCATCTTGATCATGAAGAAGCTTGAACAACAACAACAACAAATTATTGTATACATCTCTTTAAATTTGTCTTGAGTTTTAAAAATTTATCTGTAAGGAAAGAAAATGTTACAGACTGATAACCTCCCTCTAATCGGATTAGAGCACTGTGTTCTCCTGTTTGACCTAGATGTCAGGAAACTCAGAACAAAATTCACAGCTAGAGAAAGCTTAGAAGTAGAAGCTAGATCCAAAAAAGGGTTAAAAAATGCATGAAAGTAATCATGTGAAGACAAACTTGCTACACCCAGGCCTACTCCCAAGTCCTCAAATATGAAACTACGGAAGCAATAAGTTCCATGGATTGAAATTGTTGTTTTTTCAAATGCAAGAGATGAGCTCTTGTCAAATAGCTGCTGAGGCAAAATTTCTATTAGCAAATGACAAGAGACAAAACAAGACAGCGTAAAACAATATTTTCTCCTCTAATATTAAACTGCTTTCCATTTTGGTTATCTCCTCATAACCTAACAATTGGAAATCTCTGCTATCACATCAAGGTCATTTATCTTCCCTGTAAATATGCAAACTTCTGACTTAAAATAAGAACATACATTTAAATCTTTCCTCGGTTACACAGTCTGGACCTTTTGGTGTGGTTCTCAGAAATCCTAGCCACACTAAACTGAAATTATAGGCGGTGAATAAAAACCATCTGTATTTTTGCTCTTGTGATTCACCCCATTTCTGATTCTTAATTCCAAACTTATTTTCACTTAACATAGGATGTTTTTAAAAGAACCGGCTATGTTTAATTTCTCTTAATTGTCCTACTAAGGAAAAAGAATTTGACCAGATTTGGGGAAAAAGTTAATCTATCAGTGAGATTTTATGTGACAGTTACATAATCCTTTTTGGATGGCATATTTACTACTGTTTTTTGTTGTTGTTGTTGTTGTTGTTGTTTTCATAGAAAATGTAAGCCTCTATATCCAGTCAGGCATACCTGAATTCAGTCTTCAGTTGTGCACATTCTAGATGATGCAGCCTTTCAGTACTTTAATTACTTCAGTGTAGAATGGAGTTACTAATAGTTTATGCTGTGTGATTTGTATATCAATAAATCACTTAACTTAATGTCCAAAAAAATATTTATAGGTGATCTTTTTAAAAATTGTTTTTGGGGCCGGGCATGGTGGCTCACGCCTGTAATCCCAGCACTTTAGGAGGCCGAGGCGGGCAGATCACAAAGTCAGAAGACTGAGACCATCCTCGCTAACACGATGAAAGCCCACCTCTACTAAAAACACAAAAAAACTAGCCGGGCGCCTGTAGTCCCAGCTACTCGGGAGGCTGAGGCAGGAGAATGGCGCGAACCCGGGAGGCGGAGCTTGCAGTGAGGCGAGATCCCGTCACTGCACTCCAGCCTGGGCTACAGAGCGAGACTCCGTCTCAAAATAAATAAATAAATAAATAAATAAATAAATAAATAAATAAATATTGTTTTTAGTGACTACTAGGTAAGATTCATGTAAAAATAAAGGATAATGCATACAATTACTAAAATATTTATTTTTGCATTTATAATGTACAAATAGATCCATCAAAAGTAACTATTTATTGAGCTCCTTTATACAGTCGGTAGTGGTCTAGGTTCTGTGAGGGATATAAAAAGTGCATAAGACATCAGGAAGTAAATAGTCAGCAACAGGCTTACCATCCACTCTCCTCTGCCAGTGGAAAGTGACTTGTTGGAATCTCTATGCATAGCTGCAAGTGAAAGACCTCTGGCGAACTCATCCATGGTATTTGTCCAAAGGTGAATCCTTATCTATGAAATGCTTTTAGTGGGATGTATCTGGTCTATTCAGGGCTTTTTATGGTAAACAAAGCTGAAATTTATGAGTTTATAAGCGTTACAACCTGGAAAATCATGTTAACTACTAATATGTAAAACAGATGCTTCATGACACAAAGAACTCCTTTTTATTTAAGTAATGTAGCCACACGTATTGCTTAGAGATCTAGAATGTTTAATCTGGGTTAAAGAGCATGCTTCAAGCAAAGGCCTAAAGAGTGGTGTTTGCAGTCACTTGTGATTACTTGCATTTTGAAATTGTATCTAAATCTTGATGCTAGGTAAAATATCTGATTATTTCATGTTAGGTCAAACATTTTGTATTATCTCAGATACATTAGAGAAAAAAATGTCTTTTCCCCATTCCTTGATTTCCATGAGGAAGGTATTTCCTTACGCATTGTTAGTTTCTTGCCTCATTCCTTATTTACCTCCCTCCATGAAAGCAAAATGAATCTTTGCATTTGTGGGGTAATAGTATAGTATGGTCCTCAAGTGGTTATATAAATTTATCAAAGGTATTTTTCACATGTGTTTTGAGTTTTTTTTTTTTCTTTGCTTCCTCCAGTGGGAATAAATCTGCTAGTGTCTGCTCTGTTGAAAAATGCTTGCCTCTAGTGGGCTGTTCTAAGAGAGAGGCTTGGAAGAGAGGGATGGCAGAACACCTGGCTCTCAGGATTGGCTGTGATCTTTAACTTTCTTATTAAAAAGAAAAGTGATTTCCATCCCCATTGGCTTGCTTTCTTATTTTCATAATTAGTTCCCAACGAAATATGTAAGAAGAGTACTATCCATCATGCCACTCAAATCTCCAACATGGTATTTACCACTGGAATCCTCCTCAGGGATGGGGAGTCTGAAATGATCAAAGATGAAATGTTTAAGTGACCGCCTAATGTAAAGGTAATGATAATACAGAACACACAGGAATTCTTTAGTGAGAGCATTCTCTATCAAAGAGAGTAATTAGTGATGTGCTAGAGTTGACTTGTACTCACGAGAGCCAATTGTGATTTCTCTTCCATGTTGAGTGGCGCCATGTGGTAGCTTGAAACTGGCCATAGTGGAGGTATCTACACCACAGAAACTAGCAACTACTTCAAGTCATGGCTTCCACTTGCCCAGAGGGAATTGGTTTTAAACATTAATAACACCCATGAATTTGACCTAGCATAAATGGACATGAATAAAGTCTCAGATTGAGGAAAGCAGAAAGACATTTCTGATATCTAGTATGTCTCCCACCCATCTCCTTGCTGGAGATACTATTACAGAATACTGAAAGATAACAACGTAACACTGACACTGCCTCTTATGGTGAGGACAGGCTTTGTCTACCATTACTATTATCTGATATAACAAATAATATAACAGAAAGATCACAGAACTGAGACGTAGAAAAGATTTCTACATGTCTCTACCGCCAAACAGTTGAGAGGCCTTTAATACTTATGCTTTATTTAAAAAAGAAACAACTTTCTTAGTCTCAGTTAATACACTGTTTGTATAATATTAAGATTGGAACAAATGTTAACTGTAACATATCTTAGTAGTAATATTTGGTGGGTACCACATAATGTTTGTCACATTATTACAGTATTGCAACAGAAACATTTTACTTTTCTTGTTAGTGCTTAAGTTATTTTTATTTTATTTATTTATTTGGATATAGGGTCTTGTTCTGTTGACAGGTTGAAAGAGTGCAGTGGCACAATCACAGCTCATTGCTACCTTGACCTGCTGGGCTTAAATGATCCTTCCACCTCAGTCACCTGAATAGCTGGGGCTACAGGCATCAGCCACCATGCCTGGTTAATTTTTAACATTTTTTTTATAGAGACAAGGTCTCCCTATGTTGCCCATGCTTGTCTCAAACTCCTGAGCTCACATCAGCTTCCCAAAGCATTAGGATTACAGACCTGAGCCACCATGCCCAGACAGTGCTTACATTATAATCTAGTGCATTATCTACTATTATTAAAATGTGGATGAATCAGAAAATGTATAGAGAGACAAGCTAGGTAAAAAAAGTCATTTATTGTAGCTACTATGAGGGGTTGATTATTTGTTAAACTGAAGCAATTCACTGCTGTTATTCAATGTGTGGCTTCAAGAAAATACAGTATTTTGAAGAAGTTGTGAAATGTGTATCTCTACATTGATAGATAGTACTAAGAAAAAATAAATTGAAAGAATTTAGCTAAAAACAATTCTTAGTTGAATATTTACTGAATACTATACAGATCTGTCATTAACACTTTAAATATAACAACAGAGTGTCATCTCTTTGATGTCTTAACACACAATTCATCTGAAATCCGGAGGTTAGCCCAAGTGAAACTTGCTTTGCTTTTAAAATCCAGTATTCTATTTCTATATTGATTTAAAGTCAAAGTAAATGGATCATCCTATAAGATAAAGGGAAGAAAGTTAATACAGCATTCTGCATAGAGGAAATAGAAATAAATGAATGAATAAAAGTAAATAAAATACATCAATAAAGTTATTTAAACTATGTAAAAATGATCACTATGTAAGCAAACAGTAATTCGATAACAAATATGAAAACTGTTTTTGCACTGTTAATAAGTGAATTATGTATATATTATTTTAAAAGAAATTTTAATAATTTAATCCCAAAATAGGTAGAGAAGTGATTGAATTACATGAAATCTCTATTTATACCTGTCTTGTAACTGTCACAGCAATGATATTTGCAAAGTGTTTGTAACATCATGAATGTTTGTTGAGTTAAACTGCATTAGTATTTCATGAATAAATACATATTTTAACATTTGTTACCTGCATAATTCATCTGGCATTATTCTATATCTCTTGCTGTCCTTTTATTCTGTATATATAGAGTATAGTTTATTGGGTAAGAAACTAATTTCTGGAGTGGGACATAATGAGGTTTGAATTTTAGCATTCCCACTATTAGCACTGTGACTTCAGGGAAGTCACTTGCTGCCCTGCTGAAATTTAGTTTCCTTTCTCTAAAATAGACATGGTAATGCATAAAATGTTGTTTTGAATAAGTAAAGTATTACTTAACATATAACAAGCATGAAATAAGTTATTTCAGCAAAATAAATATATTCTTAGGCAAAATCATTTATTATTTATTAGCAAGCATTCCTTTCTAACTAGAATAAAAAGTTGGCAACTAATTATAGGAACTATGTTTTACACAACTTTCTAGGGGTAGGGAAATCCACTGACTACAATAAACAATTGTTTTTATCTAATTAGGGTGGTCATAACAGATCTTCTTACTTATTTGTATACCTCTAATTTTAGATTTGCTTTATTTTATTTTGATCTCTTAATTGAACAAGTGTAGCCTCCAGGAATGTACAGCTTACAGAAATACACAAATTTTCCAATAATAATAAAACACCTCGTGCTAAAAGTTAAATCTGAAGGATTAAGTAGTCCAGTTTTATGAACATTTATTTAACCTCACAAACATGCTCACTTTTGTGCTGATTTTAACATTAAACAAACAAGAGGTTCCTAATTTTTAGCTATAACGGTCAATTTTAGCAGTCCAGAAATGAATACTAACAGACCTTCTGCACTTGGTTGAGATCCAAGACTACCAATATAAATGATTCTAATACATTTTCAGAAATCTTCACAAAGAAGACAGAATTTAAGTCAAGATAATACGTAATTTGACATATTATATAATTTTCAGTTTAAAGAAACCAGCTATTCTACTGTGATATTCTATTTCAGAAAAAAAATTAAAGATTTGCATAAGATTTTATTCTCCACTTCCAATTTATATCAATTTGACACAGCAAGATTTTTATGTTATAGTTAATAGATTCATGTCTACAGTATCAAACTAAATGTTGAGTTGGGGGGAAAATAGCATTCTTTGTTATTTGTTTAAAAATGTAAATTTTTATCAATTTTAAAGGGATGTTGGTTTCATTTTCTTTGTTTATTTTATATTATTTCTTGTTCTGTGTTTGTTGTGCATTTTTTAAACCACCCGGACTCAATGCCACATATTTTGAGTATTTGACCACTTAATATGAATTAAAAATTTTCCTAAAACCATAGTGTAGCAAGTTATTGCAGAAAAACACTAAGAAAAAAATCTTCTTTTATGATATTAGTGGAAGTCTTTGAAATAAATCAGATTGAACCCTTAGTTGAGCAAAACCAGGTAACTTATCTACAAAATGACTGTACGAGAAAGATGCCTTGAAGGAGTAAAACCATTGAGGTCTTCAATTTCACTGGAATACCCCATGGATATTAAGATGAACCTGACAAGAATGAATGACTCTCAGACACATGTGGAAATAATAAAATCCCATAAACTTTTCCTGGCTTTACTAAGAACAAGAAAGAAATACCAAAGTCTACAGGAATAAAGAATTACTTTCCAGATAATTCAGAAAGGAATTAAATGCTGATAACCAACATCTGTGAATATCACATTTTTTGAGAGTTATGCATAGAGATCATACAAGCATCGTAAAATAATTTTATTCAAAAATATATACATAGGAACTATTGATAAAATTGCTTATTGGTATAATTGATGCATTATGATAGCTAAATAATTCTTTGGAGGGATAATTAACTTTTACACATAGGATTTTTTAGTAGTATGTATTATTATGTTGATTTATATTGAAATAGTATTGTTTTTAAAAAACTAATATAGAAATATTATCTTTAAGGCTCAAGTTTTGCATATATTTTCACATCAAACTTTTCATTCAAGCAATTCATTCACAGCTGTCAGTAAATTTTATGAAAGAAAATAGATATTTATCATAAACCAATTCAAGTCATTCTTTTTCTGCTTCAGAAAATAAAAATTATATCTCCATTTCCATTTATTTGCTCACTCTGTTGTCTTTCTTATGAAAAGGGTCAGCTTTTTAGCCATGAGAAATATATCCAACTATACTAGAAATATATCCAACTGTACTCTCATTTTACCGATGATCTCACTTAATCTATTATTCTTCATCTTATATAATAAAAAATCTCCCTAATTTATTTAATATATTTTTGTTTAAAGCCAAGTGTTATGTGACAACTACAGGGGTCCTCTCTTATCAATGCTTTACTTTTCGTGATTTATTACCCGTGGTGAACCACAGTCTGAAACTATTCAATGGAAAATTCCAGAAATAAACAGCTTGTAAGTTTTAAATTGAGTGCTGCTCTGAGTGGTAGGTAAATTTTCACAGATTCTCTTTTCATCCCAACAGGACATTAATCCTCAATTTGTCCAACATATTCATACTTAGTAAAGACGGAAAAGGGATTAAATTTCTGAGTGGAAGCCATGAACAGAAACATGTCCCAACTGACAGCAATGGGTTCAGTACTATCTGTGGTTTCAGGCATGCACAGAGGGTCTTAGAACATATCCCTGGATGATAAGTGGGGATTACTATACTGTAATTGATGCCAGTGATAAAATGGGAGAAAAGTAGACATATTTCCTTCTTATCGAATTGACATTTTACATGGCACCTTATTTAATAACACTGATCATTATGATGCTGCTGATATGCTATGAGTTAATATAGCGGGTGCTGTGTTGGCACAATTAAGTTCTACCCAAGAAGGCTTGGTTAATCAAAAGAGGCTTGAAAAAGAAGAGATGCCCAAACTAGGCTTAATTATTTTGATGAAATTGACCTAGTAAAGGGGCAACTGAAATGGCATTTAAAAAAAAAATCTAGAGATGAGTAAAAGCTTGAAATGTCTGAGGACCTGAAGTAAGTTCAGTGTGGTTGGATAATAGAGGATGAGAGGAAATACACTGGTAGATGAAGCAAGAGACATAAGCTGAATGTTGTTATAGAGAAGCTGGTAGTGATCTTAAGAATTAATAATTTCACAAAAGCAATCAGAAGATGTTGAAGGGTTTTAAGGAGGAAGATAAAATGATTCCACTTCACTTTAGAAAGATCACATTCACCACAATATACGGAATAGATTATATGGGTTCAAAACAAGAAAAAAGAGACAAGCAGTTAGATTTAGATGAACTGACTAGGAAGTAAACGTGATGGTGAAGAGAAATGAGTAAATTCGAGACAGTGTTACTAAATGTAAGTAAATGAAGAGGCAACAGAAAAATCTATCTTGCTGTCAGAATTTTTGCTTAGATGAATAGGCTGTCAATAGGTTTGTGGGTTGTGGATAAAAGCTCAATTTAGGGCATTTTGGTTCTCAGGTGTCATTGAGACAACCAAGTAGGAATGTCTACTTAATGGCTGATGCAAGTATCAGAAGCTCAGGAAGGAAGGCATATCTAGAAAGGCAATATGAGCATCACAAGCATTTGGGAAGTAACTTAAATCTTATGACCAAATGACATTGCGTGAACGAATGACTAAAAATGCTAAACATAAGGTCCAGTTGAGACCATCTAAATAAATAGCCTTAAAATAAATAAAAAATAAAAAGCCTTAAAACAAAAACACAAAAAAATCATTATAGAAACTCAGAAGAATAAAATACTGATGGAAATATTTTATTACTAAATCTATCAAACCTTTTAAAATGTTTATGTTCCCTGATAATGGCAGCATTTAACATTTTAGGTCATTCCATTTTTCGGTTTTCCAAAACACGATTCTCATTTTAGTTCTCTTTCTACTTTTGGTCTTCATTGCAATCTCCTATTTTTTTTTCATACATTCTCGATTTGTGTTTCACCCTCTCCACCTATCATTTTTTGCTCCTTTCTTTAAAGAATTTCTTATACCTCTGAATTTACCTACCCATGTATGTAAAGGAGTCCAAATCTTACACCACTACCCTAGTACTCTGTTGAGTTAGATTTATTCAGTCTGTCTACTAGACTGTATCAACTAAACACCCTACCAGCACTTCAATTCATTATGTCCTCTAAAACTGTCCTCTCCTTTTTTATTCTCTATTTTCATTATTTTCATTAACTGCAAAGTTTATTTTAGACTCAGGGAGTACACATGCAGGTTACATGAGTAAATTGCATGATGCTGGGGTTTGGAGCATGGATCCTATCACTCAGATAATGAACATAGTACCCAATAGGCAGTTTTTCAACCCACATATCTCTCCCTCCTACCTGCCTCTAGCAGTCACCATTATCTATTGTTCCCATCTTTACATCCATATGTTTTCAGTGTTTAGCTCGCACTTATAAGTGAGAACATGCAGTATCTGTTTTTTCATTCCTGCTTTAATTTGCTTAGGATAATGGTCTCCAGCTGCATCCATGTTGCTGCAAAGGACATGATTCCGTTCTTTTTTTATGGTTGCATAACATTCCATGGTGTATACATACCACATTTTCTTTATCTAGCCCACTGTCGATGGGCACCACAGTTGATGTTATGTGTTTGCTATTGTGAATAGTGCTGCAATAAACATATGCATGCGTGTACTTTTTGGTGGAACAATTTATTTTTCTTTGAGTGTATATCCAGTAATGAAATTGCTTCGTTGGCTGGTAGCTCTGTTGTAAGTCCTTTGAGAAGTCTGCAAACTGCTTTTCACAGGGGCTAATTTACATTCCTACCATCAGTTGTAAGTGTTCTTTTTTCTCCACAGCTTTGCCAGTATCTGTTATCCTTTGACTTTTTAGTAACAGTCATTTTTGACTGGTGTGAGGTTATATCTCACTATAGTTTTATTTGTATTTCTTTGATGATCAATGATGTTGAGCCTTTTTTCATATGTATGTGGGATGTTTGTAAGTCTTCATTAATATGATCTCTACTTAACTAGTCAAGTTGAACAAGTCAGAATCCTGAGACAGAGCCAAAGATTCTTACATTCTGTCCCCAACCATTTTCAGATTGTCAGGATGTCCTGCAGATTTTGCTATGTCAAGTTTCTTAGAGTCTACTCCATTGCTTCAGCAGTCATTATAATCACAGAGCAGGGGGTCCATAAATGCTTTTTGAGCGAATGAACTAATTCCTCTTCTCTCCGCCCCTACCTGAGTTTATGCTCCTCATTACTCCTTGCTCACATATTGGAAAACACTCAATATCTCCCAGTATAAATTATTTTTCTTCTTCCAACCTGTCCTTAAAATTAAAGCCAGTGTAATTTCTGTAAGTCTGAATTTAATTTGTTCAGTCACTTTCTTAAAGTCCATCAGTATCTCCCTACCTCCTGTAAGACAAATTATAAACTCCTTAGCATATTGCTATCTTTACCCACTTTTGACAGCCTGGTTACAAGGTTGACCCAGCAAATTCTCTTAAAGGTTTCTGAGAATGAGAATCTCCTTTCCTTAGGACTGTGAACTCCTGTAGCTCCTGAGGCTCTGCTCTGTTGTTTTCTCCTGTGAGACATATCTCAGCTCTTCCACCCATTGTAGAGAAGCAAGCACTTCCTTTTTTGAGCTCCTAGAGATTGTAATGGTTAACTAACCTCTCAGTCTCACTCAGGTGCACTATGTTTTATGAGGATAAGCATTTTTTTGGAAACATTTATTTTATTTTATTTTATTTCACATTTAAAATAGGCACAAAATCATGTATGACACTCATCAAATGTTGGTTCAATAAAAGAATGAATACATCATATGTGGATATTTCAAAATTCACCTGCACTAACAATAATATCCCAAAAGTAAGATAATAATATTAGAATATGGGAGATGTATCTTTAGGAGTACTACAATAAAAAACTGGAATCTTTATTATTATTATTTTTGTCTGTTTTTGAGAGGGAGTTTTGCTCTGTCAACCAGGCTGGAGTGCAGTGGTGCGTTCTTGGCTCACTGCAACCTTTGCCTCCCAGGTTCAAGTGATTCTCCTGCCTCAGAAAAAGTGGAATCAATTTTAATGAAAGACTGGAAAAGCGCTAATCAGAAGGATTCTGTTGAAAGTTACGAGAGGCAGCAATCCACTCTTACTATGCTTTACCACTAATATATTATTCCTAAAAGCCGTTTGAGAGCTGTCATTAAAAATGACTTTTCCTTAAGCTCCCTCCTTTAGTAATGAGCTCATAAAGTCAAAGAGAAAAAGCTTTTAAGGGCCATATTCTTTAACAAGAGGGATAGATTACTTCATAAAGATATTAGGAATTACCAAGGGGATAAATCAAATCACTCTTACCGCACTTTCTTTCTTTGGAAAATCAGTAGATTTCAAAATATAACACAGAAAGCTAATGACTCAATAGTATTCATAGTTAATATATTCTTGGATAATCTTGAAGGCCTCCTGATCATGTATCTATTCATGTACAGCTAATTTTCACATTTTAAAATTACTTATTACCCAAAATTTAATTTAAAAAGTATGAAAGCAATCGTGAATACTATTCTTTAAACATAAATGTCCAGAACTTTATCAGAATAAAACCAATAAGGACTTTGCACTGAGAAAGAAAATGATTTTCATGTGAGAGACATTTTTTTTCTTGATACAGGATAATTTCAAAGAAATTATGACTTAATGTGATTCCAGCCAGTTCAGGTTGACGCAACTTGTTCAAACACTTTATAAAAGTCAATCATTATCTCCCTACCTCCTGCAAGATACTCTCTACTCCTTTGGACACTTGATACTGTATTAGAAATGACAGATAGTAGTTACTTAGAGCAGAAAGATAAATACCCAGATACACTTGTCATTAGTCACATTAAGAATAAACCATACATATTTATGCATTAGCTTTAAGTATTTCTTAATAAAACTCTTCTATTAAAATGATAACATATACTTTAAGCACTTTTTTCCTATATTTACTATATAACATTAAGGGAGGTTTAAATTTAAGACAAGCCATTAAGAAACAGAAAATTGGGCAGAATAGTACAAGCAATTAAAATTGCTTTATTTTCCTTCTGGGATTATTTTTCTTCTTCCCGTAAAGTGTCCTTCAGAAGTTCCTTTTCTAAAATCTGTTGCTGTAGTATCTTTGCCTTTATTCTAACAAAGTATGGGCACATAATTCTAGATTATCAATCACTTTTAGCACTTTCAAGATATCATTATCCTGTCTTCTAGTTTCCATTCCCATTATTGCTACTGTGAAGTCTGCTCTCAGTCTAAAGTTTATTCTTTTGTAGGTAATCTGTCCTTTTCCACTGGATTTGCTCTTTGAAACCTGGAATTAAGATTTTCTCCTTCTTTTTTTTCAGTTCCACAATAATGTATCTTTGTGAATATTCCTCTGTTCTTAACTTTTTAATTGATACATAACATTCAAAAGGTTGATAAGCCAAAACATCAAACATACACACACACACACACACACACATATAAATACACACATATATATATGTATGTGTGTGTGAGTGTGTGTATATATATATTTGCTTTGTACTTGAGTTTTAACTTTTACTTGAAGAATTTCCTAAAGTTAAAAGATAGCCTGCATCTTCCAGTCTATTAAGCCCTCAGATAGCTCATCCTCTGTCCAGAGACAGTCAAAGCACATCTCATCTTTTCGGATACCTGGAGCCCCCGCAAGTTCTGAATACTCTGGGTATGAGAGACTAAACAGCTTCACCCACCTGAGGCATACATCTTATTTAGAATATCTGGAAACTTGGTTATGAATAACTGCAAGTTGCTCTTCTCCCTGAAGGCTATAAAGTTAATATTGGTAGGAAATCTTCCTCTATCAATTCAGAAAGACAGTATGAATTTGAGAATTCCATTAGCAAATTATAAACAGGAAGGCGTACTCTGTTCCCATCTTGTCCAGTGGTTCAAATCAAACTAACACTTCCAAAAAGATTAGAAGGGATAGGGATACAAAGATCCCTCCAAAGACTCTTTCCCCAACTCATATCAGAATTGCTTCTATTGCTGTAACACTAGTCTGTCATTATGTTTTGGTTCCAGGCTTAGTCAATTACAGCTTTGCTTCAAATCAGCAAAAGCAACAAAACACACACACACATATATATACACATATAATATGCATACATACAAATTCCTGATAAAGTTTCAAGATGGATTCATTATTCAAGCTGCTCTCATCCAGTTTATGTTTTAAAGTATTTTAATAAATTTTTGTAGAAAAAAATCAAAACATTTGAAATAGCAGGATGTAGCAAATACTTTGAAATAAGTCACAATTATTTCCTCAAAAACAGTTCTAGGACTCTACAAGTCTCCTAATGTCAATCCCCTGTTTAAAGCATGTTTAGAGTTTCCAAGTCAGGAGTCTTTTGCTCCACTTTGTTCAGAGGCACAGAGAAAAACAACATATTATATTTAAAGTAATAGCCAAATATTACTCAAGTATTATTTATTCAGTCTCCAAAACACAATCTTTCTCATTTAAAAATACATGATTTTCTGTTGTTCCCTGAAGGACATAGAGTTTATTGCTACAATAATCTGTTCTATGAGATTCAGATGACATAAATTATAAACCCACTTTCTAGCCTATGGGCTAGCAAAACACTGGAGTTGCTTTCCCATTCTTATAATCCTTGCAACTATGGGAATAAAAAATACAAGTGAGTCAGCTTTAATGTAATTCTATTATTTTCAATGGTAGGTAATGAAAATAAGAAAAATAGCATAGAGTGACTAAGATGATACTGTCAGTATTACTTTGAAACAAAGCAGGTAAAATAACTGTAATGATATCACTATTATTTCTATTAGTTGTGTTTCTTTTTTTATTATTATTATTATACTTTAAGTTCTAGGGTACATGTGCATAACGTGCAGGTTTGTTACATATGTATACTTGTGCCATGTTGGTGTGCTGCACCCATCAACTCGTCAGCACCCATCAACTCGTCATTTACATCAGATATAACTCCCAATGCAATCCCTCCCCCCTCCCCCCTCCCCATGATAGGCCCCGGTGTGTGATGTTCCCCTTCCCGAGTCCAAGTGCTATAGCTGTTATAAAACTATAGAAGAACTATACCATCTCCTTGTTAACTCAGAAGAAGTCTAAGAAATGGTCATACCCATTTTTAATATCTGCAGACATATCCCTTTCCTTATTGATGATTTGGAAGATTCTGTTTCAAGTCAAGTGTTACAGAGAGTTACTCATTACATTACATATTGGCTTCTAACACCTTAGTTTAACTCTCTCAGTGAGATGAACATATTTTATGTATAATTCTACAGGGCAAATATTTTTCTTCCAAACACTGTGTTAATTTTCTTTGGTAGCTTCCTTTCTTATTGTCAATGCTACTTTTATTTAAAAATCAACATATACATAAAAGAACTGGTCTAACTTCTTTGTAATGTAAATAAATACTTAATTTGTTGGTCAGATTTATATACTTTTCAGTTATAAATAAATAAATAATTTATATATCTAAGCAAAGTAATGAAAAATGGCACCTTTTGTACTGAAACACAGCATGTTTTCTCAACTTAAAAAAGTCTTGGAAAGCATAGAACAATATGTTGCTTGAACTTTATAACATTTAGTATATGCAGAAATGTAAGCCTAAAGGGGTAGAGATTTCTGTTTCATACCTTGATACATTGCAAGCCCCTAGAAAAATGATCTGTGCAGAGAAGCTGCTGAATAGTATTTTTAAATGAATATATTTTGACTTTGGTTTTCTTTTCTATAAAGCAAAGTTGTTGTACTACTGCTTTCAATGCAATATTTTCTTCTCTTTCTCTCCATATACTTCTTCCAAAAGAATAAATTTTTAAACATGAATAGCAAAATAGATTAAGGGGAAAAAGAGCAGAAAGCAAGAAAGTATTTCCTGATTGGCATCACTGAACATAGGAAGTCATCTCCACTCTTGAAGGCTGTTGGGCTTCAGTGGTGGCAATATACACATATATGTATACATAATATATGTGGGCAGTGAAATATATGTATTTCACTTTCTCCCTCTACCTGAAATGTCATCTATTAGAGATATATTTGGATTCATGAATATTATTGTTGTAAATGCAAGTAGCTCTGAATGTTAAGAAATAATAAGTTTGCTTAATTAGATTATTTTATTCCTAAAATTGAGACAGTTAAAAGGGATAGAGTTTTATAAAAATAAATTATGTGGAATGAGTAGATACAAAGAAAGAAAGGTTAGGGAGATAAATGAATATTTTTTGAAAAAAAAAAAGAGAAGCTTAATCCATTGCAAAACAATAAATAGATGATAATGACTCTGCCTCCAACCTATTCCCTCATAAATATATTGATAGATAAATTATATTCAACAGAAGCACCACTGATAAGTGTTGACGATAGAATCATTCCAAAGCACTGAAAAATCAAAGCTTGGAAATATCTGAAAGACAAGCCAGGCCTGTCATGCATAATGTAATATGCTTTCATTTGCTTCTCCTTCAAACAAGTCACATCCTAAATTGAAGGTTGCCTCTACCACGAGTCACAGAAACCCTCTTTTCACAGCTCAACGTGCTGAACAAATTAAGATAAAGTTATAAGTAACCAACAGCTAAGAAATAGGAATGAAATTTATAAATTAAAAAGAAATACGTTATAAGTCAGTACGAATGAAGAAAGACCAATACTTGTACAATTCTTAAAAATATATTTTGCATCTGGTAGTATTTTACATGTAAGGTCTATCAAGGATAACTTGAAATAAGAATAAAAATAACTTTTAAGTAGTATTATCTAGCATACCTATCAATATTCTGTCACTTATTGTGATGGCTAATGTTATTTCTCCACTTGGCTAGGCTATTTTGCCCAGTTGTTTAGTCAAGCACCCATCTAGATGTTGCTATAAAGGCATTTTTTTAGATGAGGTTAACATTTAAACCTACACTTACAGTAAAGCAGATTACCCTGCATAATGTGAATAGAGCATCTGCAATCATTTGAAGGCCTTAGGGGCAGACACTGAGGTTTCCCAAGAAAGAAGGAATTCTGTCTCAAGGCTGAAACCTAGAAATCCTGCAGACCTTCCAGCCAGCTGCCCTGTAGAATTCAGACTACACACTGCAACATCAATTCTTACCCGAGTTTCCAGTCGGCAAGCCTGCCCCATAGATTTTAGACTTCCCAGGCTTTACAGTTGTGCCAAGCAATTTTTAAAAAATTGATCTTTCTCTCTCTTTAACTCTCCTTCAAAGTCCATTAATGGTTTTGCATCTCTGGAGATCCCGATTCAAAAATCAATGAGTTTTGGGTCAAGGTGTTTGTGGCTCTTGAACTCTTTTATTTGGGGGGAAATGGTCTTTTTCTGTCACTGCCTCTATTACGGCATGCTTCAAAATATTAGGAGACAAGCCAAAAATTAATGAAAATTGGCAAAAGTATCAGAATAATCTAGAAATGCAAATGTACTTCTTAGGTAGCTAACAAATCTAGTTCTACTTGTTAAATGAGATTACCAACTAATTCTAAGAATTAGTTGATTTAAGTTAAGGGGAAATTAGTCAGATATTTTGATGAACAAGACCTGATCTCTTTCTCACTGATTCAGATGCCAACCTCTTGCAGAAATATAAATACAAAGCTTTTGTGTAGTTGCATAAGTTAAAAAAAAAAAATTCTCCAACATTACTTGTTTGACTGTGGCCTACAGTCTATCTGCAGGTGGTCCCAGGTCTCATCTGAGCCTTAATAAATCAAATATTTGAGAAAGGGCTTAGGAATTTTTATATTTGGCAAGCATCCCAGGGCATAAAAGTTTGAAAACCATTGATCTATCATTTAGTTCCTAAAAATGTACCTGAAACTTCAATTTAAACTATAAAATGAGGAATGGATCTCTGAATAATTTTTAAACTACTCTACAAAATTTTGGGCTATAAAAGGGTTCACAATGACAAATTGTTCAATTTTTTGACAAAATATTTCTTTCTTATTGTGAATTATACCTTATGTTCTAGAAATGATCATGCATTTTTTTTTTACCATTATTATAAAATTGAAGGGAAAGTTTTCCTTTATCTTTGTAACACATGCTGGCATCCTCTAAAACTTTTTACATAGGCAATTAAAATATTTGCAGGTTTCTGTATGACCACTTAGAAAAGTATCATTGAATATATATATATATATATATGCAATAATTATATTTATTTTTAAAATGCTGTATATTATGAACGAATAGAAAAAATAAATTCCTGGTATCCTCAAAGCTTAGATAAATAGCATCAGATTGAAAATGATCTCTTCCTATCTTGGAACACTTACAACACCCAGCACATACCTTTTCCTATATCCTAATGGCCTTTCTTATAGTCCATCTACACATACATACACACACATTGTTTTTAATTTTAATATTGTAAACTTTTATGTAGTAGGTTACCAAATAATATCTGTTGATTGATACACTCGTTAAAAATGTAAGCAAATGCAGACATTTACAACAAATTTCATTTTTTCTGCATTATGAAATCATTCTTACTCAATTAAACTAAATTGAGGTGTTCCATAATGTACCTCAATATTTTAATTATCTTACTGTCTTCAAACTGTTCTCTTACTACGCACAATTTTATTCTATAAAAATGAGAAAAACTGGAAATTCAGAATCTCAGAATCTTGAACAAATTAAAGTAGCTTGTAGAGACAGTTTCCTTTTTCTTTTTCTTTTTGAATTTTAACTTTTATTTTAGATACAGGGAATACATATACAGGCCAGTCACATGGTTATATTGTATGATTCTGAGGTTCAGGGTACAACTGAATCCAGATACTGAGCATAGTACCCACAAGTGGTTTTTCACCTTACTGCTCCTGACTCCCCTTTCTCTAGCAGTTGCCAGTATCTACTGTTGCCATCTTTATGTCCATGAGCACACAATGTTTAGTTCCTACTTATAGAACATGTGGTATTTGGTTTTCTGTTCCTGCATTAATTCACTTAGGATAATGGACTACAGCTGCATCCATGTTGCTGCAATGGGTGTGATTTTGTTCTTTTTCATGGCTGCATAGTATTCCATGGCATATATGTACTACATTTTCATTATCTAACCCACTGTTGATGGGCACTTAGGCACTTAGGTTGAGTCCATGTTTTCACTCTCATGAATAGTGCTATGATGAACATACAAGCACATGTGTCCTTTCGTAGGACAATTTATTTTCTTTTGGATATACATCCAGTAATTGTTTTGCTAGATTGGATGGTAGTTCTGTTTCAAGCTCTGTGAGAAATTTCTGAACTTTTTTCCACAGATAGTTTCCTAATAGCATAAAACACAAGTATTTTGTCTAAAAGTTGGTCTTTGGAAAATACTAGAGGAAATATTTAAAAATTAGTTATTAAAATATTTTGTTCAATTGTCCATTTTTCTGTCCATATATTCATTCAAAACACATATTTTTGGCACCAACAATACACCAGGAACTGGGAAGCTCAGGCAAGTAAGGCATAGACCCTTGTCTAAGGATTTTTCATTTGTTATGAGAATATTTTGTAAATAAAGAAGACTATTTATTCTTCTTTAAGACTCTAGTTCCAGCTGTCTCTGGGCTCACATTTCAGAAACCAAGCCTGGAAAATTTAGGTCTTAGAGCTTCCTCACAGTGCATTACTTTAGGTGGTCTTGTGGAGTATGGAAATGAGGAGACCAAAAGAAAGGGGAAACTCATTTTGTGTTAGGACTTGTACTGCTGCATACTCCAAATCCCCCAACATCTCCCTTGCACAGAAACATCTAGACTATTTTTTAAGAGCAAATGTTTTGGCAGAGACACAACTAATGATAAACTATATAGCTCTCTGGACTAATACACAGAGAAATGACAACACACTCCTTCAGCATTTACCTTCTCTTATAGGACATGCATAACTATTCACTAGCATTAACTAAGACATCATCACTTTGCTGATATATCAAAATATTGAGAAGAAAATAGGCTTTATTGTACAATATAAAAGCACATACATTAATAAAAGTTATAAATAGGAAGACTAACAGTTTATTTCATTAATCTATTTAGAGACCTAGATTAATTGCATTCATACCTAGATTAATTGCATTCATATTTCTAGCTTTCTAACAAATCTCTGTGTATATATAAAATAAAATGTATCTATATAAAGTCACCTTCTTTCTTTCTGTCTCTCTCTCCACAATGGTATGAGCCTTCTTCATGTGTTTCAGACATGTTTGTGGCATAAAGATTTTTAAGACATGTAAATTATTAAATTAATGTTAAAACATAGAATAAATTAGTTTGTGCATTCTAAATGTGTCATTCAAATATAAATAGTCTACATTTTAAATATATATGTAGGTATACTAAATATGTATGTTAATATGTTTAAAGCGGGGTGAGAAACCTGAACACTTTCTGTGAGGGCAATGACATCAAGATGATGCTGGAGAAACCACTTAACTGTTCTCTTCAGTGTTCTCATCTGTAAGTTGAAGTTACTGTCAGCCTTACAGTTATATGAGACTTATGACAATATTTCAGTATTTAATTCTTGTTTGGATGTTCTTCTACTATCTGGGGAGATAGTTCTATTTAACCAAACACCCAGGCACCAGAGGCATACCTGGAGTGGATTCTGCAAAGAGGAGCCCTCATTTCCCGGGGGGAGATACCCTGGACTTGACTTTGACAATGGCATGGCAGAAGGATGTGACAGGGAGTGACCTAAGCAGGCAAACACTCCAGTTCCACAGAGCACCACCTCCTTAAAAGTTAAAAGTGTAATGGATGCTGAGACTAACAATTTCAGGTACATATTTTTAAAATAATAACAATTAAAAATAATAAAAAAATATTACAAACTTTAAAACAGATGGGGTTAGTACTATCGGTAACCAATGTATGTCTGTCTTGCTAGATGATGGATATATTTATTTTTTCCTCAAATATTTCATTCTGTAGCTTTGTATAAGAAACATGCTTCCCTCAAAATAAGAAAATTCCTACTCACAAAGGAAGTGGCAAGAAGTGTTTGATGTATTTGAGTTATTTCTCTTTATTTGGATCAAACAAACCAAATACAATGGAGCAATATTTCACTGAAGAGTACTTTTAGTATATTGTGACATGTTAAGATGAATATATAGTTAAAACTACAAGATGAAAAGTTCCAAAATGGAATACAGCAAAACATGAGTTCCTCATGAAACACTGGGAAATGTTTGTCAAAGAAAAGGTTTTTTGTTCTTCATTTTCCATTATATTTAATTTCTTTAAATTTCTCTGATAATTTATTATTTTTTTATTTTTCCATAAGTGAAGGAAATTACCAACGTGTGCAAGAGACTGATATTCTAGACTGTAGAGTGTCTAGGCTGTTTACATCATAGTTCAGACTATATAAAAACCATTAATATCTGAATCTCAATATTTTGAGTGATTATATTTCTGTCTTGTAGTGACACTTTCATCAGAGTCAAGTTTGGTGTTTTACTGCTGGCATATATTCTCACAATAAGCCATTTGAAAGAATAAATTGCATCTTATCTGGAATTATTGGAGTTTGTAGAAAAATCTTCTCTCTCCTCCCTTATTTCAAAACGTTTATACTTTTTTCCCCAACAGCCATACCAAGTATAGTCTACCTGCTGTTTGATCATTTAAAATCATGTGTTACATAAATCCTTTTAGCAACTGACTGCGTCTTTTCAAAAGCGTCTTCTCTAAGTCTCAAGGAACATCACTGGATATTTCCAAAGAGGATATTAGAAAATTGCTTTTCAAGAACTGGGAAGGAAAAGTATCATGTCAGATAGTGCTAGGTACTTATCAAATAGTAATTGCCTCTTCTTCCTTTCTAGTATTTCCTAGATTTTATTTGTGAGGTAGAAATATGCTGTGTGCAGAATCTTGAGCAACTAAGCATATCCATGACATGCACACTTTGCCAATGAGAAATAAACTGGGTGTTTCCCAGGTAACACTGCTTCCCTAATATGAAGGGACAACCCACCTGGCTTTTAGTTCCCTAATTCTTCCTGTTTGAAATAGAGACTTAATGTGTGGCACTGCAGCAGCTACCCTGTGATCCTGAAACTAAAAGAGACAGATGGCAAAGATGGAAGAACAGGTCAATGGAAGGAGCCTGTATCTGAGATACTGTCCTTGAGCAACAGCATCAAATTTGGACTATCTACCTTCCGACTTACTGGATATGAGAAACATAAACCTCCTAATTGTTGAAAGTTCAGCTCATTAAGTTTTCAATTACTGGAAAATAAACACAAGCCTAGTTGCTAAACATGTAGATTTCCAATTCTAACTCTAATGACAATCAGGAACCTGCCCACTACCTGAAACAAACGCCTGCGAGGCTGGCTAGTGCTTCCTTTCCAGATCAAGGAAAGATGAGCAGCATAGGAACAAATTGTACTTCCACCCAGGGCAGGGCAAAGGCACACGCCTACAGCTGGATGGGTCTGAGTTCTCATGGAACCAGCCAGCCTTAGAAATAGCTTGATGAGAAGATTGTGAGTTTACCACAAGAGGAAGTTTGTATGGTTTAGGGCTATTGGAAGCAGCGGGTGAAGGGTGATTTGTCAGAGATCAGAAGGAGTGACATCCTTGCCGGGAAACTACAGTTGGAAATTTCTGGAAGAGGAAAAGTTTCTCTAAGAAACCCCCAAAAGGTGTAATACTTCTCAGGGGTGTGACTGAGCACCCAGACATAGATGCAATTTAAAACCAAACCAGCCATGTGACTGTTTGTGTTTGTTTTGATGAAATCCCTCAAACCCACTGGACTTAACACTGGATAACAGACACTACAGCTAGCAAATGGGTCAGGAGTTGGAGAAAGGAAGTAGGAAGCATCTGACTCCCCACTCTTCATCTTTACAGGCTGCTCATCCTAAGCTAGGCTGGAGGTAGGACTGAAGTGTAGCTTTAAAGTGGATGAGGTTTTCTAAAACCCTTATATTTTAGCTTTAGGGTTACATGTGCAGGTTTGTTATGTAGGTCAAATTGTGTCATGGGGGTTTCTTGTACAGACTGTTTCATCACCCAGGTACTAAGCCTAGTGCCCAACAGTTATTTTTGTTCTGATCTTCTCCCTCCTCCCACCTCTTAACCTCCATTAGGCCCCAGTGTCTGCTGTTTCCCTCTTTGTATCCATGCGTCCTCCTCATTTAGTTCCCACTTACAAGTGAGAGGTTCAATTTAATATTAAGCTGGACTGAAGTATTTATGACATGAAAAGGAAGATTCAGTTCTTAGCTGAGACTGATTAGTAAAACTAGGGGATCTGCCTGAAATATTGCCAGGTGAAAGAAATTTGTTATGACAAGGAAGAAAGCAATGCAAAGAAAGTCGCTTGTTGTTTAGCCCCTACCTACTCCGGCTCATTCATTATCACAGTTATATTACATTACAACAAATGTTTATGTTGTAAAATAGAAAGAGGGGAGTGATATATTATGCGTATATGAATGATTAAATTTTACTATATTACAGGCATGCTTAAGATGAAAAATATTTATAAGGCAGACAATCTAGAAGAAATGACTAAATGCAGAATGTCTTATACCTTTTCTTAAAATATAAACTATAAAACCAACTCTATTTGATAAATGCAGATTTATCTACTGGTTGTAATCTTTATCCCTAGACAGTTTCATGAGGCTGAATAATTAGCAGCTATTTATCAGTTCTTCCTAGCCAATAGTAACCACATATACAATTAAGAAAGTTACTATAGTAAATGACGAGTTGATGGGTGCAGCACACCAACATGGCACATGTATACATATGTAACAAACCTGCACGTTGTGCACATGTAGCCTAGAACTTAAAGTATGATAAACAACAACAACAACAACAAAAGAATGTTACTATAATTGATATCATCTTGCCAATGTTTACATTTAAATATACACTATGAGATAAAATATCAATAAGATATGAAAAAGTAGATTGCTTCTGAAAATTTAAGCCTCCTTCTGCAAGAACAGACTGAATTTATGAAACATTAAGAGGACATTTTAGGAAAATATTTTTAACATATTATTTCCTTATTATTTAGAAGCATTTCGAATCATATTTTACTGCTGGCAGAGTAGGAATTGAATATGAACATGTCTGAAATGATAGAAGATTGAAGGGAATTTTAACTCATGCTGTTCTTAAAATGTTTTCTGATCAAAACTTCCCCAAACAATAGACAGTGGTACTATTATATCACCATTATAGGATGGTAAAATCTTTTAAGCTTGGATGGATTGGCCAATCACCTCTCGTTTGTGTTTTCTAAATCTTTTTTCTTCACTACACACATACTCAGAATCTAGCTCATTTTCAATAAATTAATAGAACTTTTTGAACTGCACATGGACAACTTTTATGCACAAATTTTGGATTAATTTTCTCATTCTTTTCTTGAGCCTTAAAGTTACATAAATGTCTTTAGCCTCTCATCTTGCCCATCCTTGCTGTAGAACTTCAAATACTGTGTTTCTACCCCATAAAAGATGCCTACTTTTCTACTCTGTAACAGATGTCTAGCCATTGTTCCTCAAAATATTTCAAGGACAGTATCTTTGAATGTTTCTGAAATATATTTTCAGAAAATTGAGAGTCAGCATATTGTTCTGGGGGAAAAAATGTATACCTTTGTGCTAAGAATGGGAAAGTTTACCTCAAAAACAAAACAAAACAAAACAAAAAAAAACGGGTCTCCTACTACCAGCTGTGTTTCCTGTGACCTTAGGGAAGTTATTGAAATTCTCTGTGGCTCAGTTTCTCCATCTTTATCATGCAAACAGTAACAAAACATGCTTTTCTGATCTCTCAATGAGAGGGATAGATGAGTTAATGCACGATAAATTATGGTAGTGAGAAATACATGAGTTAAAGGTGGAGAAAACCCTGTCTCTATTAAACATACAAAATGAGCTGGGCGTGGTGGCACATGCGTGTAATCCCAGCTACTCAGGAGGCTGAGGCAGGAGAATTGCTTGAACCCAGGAGGCGGAGGTTGCGGTGAGCCAGGATCATGTCACTGCACTCCAGCCTGAGCGACGAAGCAAGACTCCATCTCAAAAAAAAAAAAAAAAAAAGGGAGAAAACACTGAAATAATGCATATATATTCATAATAATATTTGAACAATTCATGTGAAGACAATGATGCCTATAAGCAATTAAGTATTTCCCAGTTAAGTAGGTATATATTTTTTCTAATATTTAGAGCTGTGGGAGTAATGAGTAAATTCTATGTATGCAGAGCTGCAATTTGTTCAATGAATTCTGACAGCAAGAATTTAACCGAATAAGGAAATGAAGGCTCTGCTAAAATATGTTTACCACATAGGAAATAAGCTATTAAAAGTTCAAAATTGTGTGCCATTTTGTCTTTGTTGCAAATTAATTAGGTGTACTATTAATTAACACTAAAATTGAATAGGAAAGGAAAATTTGTTGAGATTTGTATATTTATTATCTTCAAAATATCAACAAATTCACAGTGACTACATGCATAGAAGTTCCCTGCTTAAATATAGACAAGGTGTCTACAATAGAAATAGACAAATCTACAATGAATTTAGGTGGCCATTGGGTATCATTAACTTGATCCCCTACTAAGCTATGCCTAATTTCCCATTATTTTAAATTGGAAAATATCTTAATTATCTATCATCCCAAAATTTTGTGAATATGGATCATGCACATGAAGACACTTTCAAATGACTTCAGATACATGCAATTGTTAATATCATCAATTATGAAAGACTAGTTTATTGCCAGCACAAAAGCATTAGAAAAATAAAATCCTCTATGTCTCTTATCTGGAATAAGAATTTTAAAATATTATTCTCTCAACTCATGAGGTACAGTAAGTCAGTAACTGGTATCTCAGATCTGTTTTTTTAATTTCCTTTGCAGTATGTTTGGGTCCACATGACTGTTTCCGACCAAAGCAATGTGACATGACACGGTGTGTGTCAATTCTGGTTTGGGGCAGTTACAAGCCAATCTGTTTCATCAGCAACCTGTCTTCCTACCAATGAGAAACACAGAGGTCTTGTGTTCCAGATATTCCAGTTACCAAACGAATGAAAGAGACATTTGAACCGCATAGAGTTTCAATGAGTATAAATTAATCCTATATCGTACTTAGCCCATATATTTTGTAGTTTATCTCTTACTGCAAGATAGCTTAGCCTATCTTTATAAATACACAGAAAGTCTCACTATTATTCAGTAGCTCTGTGTTACAATTGTTTAAGAAACAAACAACAAAAAATCTTTTAATACCTGCATACCAAATGTTTCAACCAATGTTTACCTTTCTCTGGCACCATTCTTCGACATAAACTCTACTGAAATCCATGTCTATAAGCAACCATGCTATTTTGATTCTTAGCAGCTTCACTTTCTTGTTCCTGTCCCTGAAGTGATTTCCCTCCCATCTTCACAGACATAATCCAAACAGCTTTCAGATACAATACAATTTGCAATGCATGCTAGAAAATCTCTACCTAAAGTTAGCAAAATGAAAATGCATTCATATTTTAAAAACCCTCAGTTATCTCAAAAATGTTAGATTTTTAGAGAATCAAACTTCTCATAGAATCATAATCCTTTTTTTGAAAGCTCTATTACTCTGTAATAATTGAACAAGCTTTTCACCCATTAAAAGATCTGTTTTTGTCCAAAATGCAGATGACTATAAGCTTTCATTTGTTTGCTCAATTGAATTTCTTCAATGGAGCCATTTAGGACAATGCATGATGGAGCATATTATATTCGCAAAAGTTCCTGCCAAAATAACAAGAGTCATAGAAGTTGACATTCAATAACTTTTGCATACACACACGCACACACACACACAGAGTAGTAGAATAGACACCTACTAAAATCCATAGCATTTATTCTAAAATAAATAATTCAATAAAATAATGGGTACCATATGACAAATTATACAGGAAAAAAAAAAATGGAATCCACTGCATGGAATGTTTAGGAGCCAGCCCACCTCGAGAGGAATCCCAGTGCTGTCACTTATTTCTGATGCTACCTTGAGCAACTTCATCCAGGCTGCTCACTGTGCCTCATTTTACCTATCTGTAGAGGGGGGGAGATGATGGTCATGAAAATAATAACAAAAATAATAATAATGCCTATTTATAGTAGTTGCTGTGAGAATTATAGCAAAAATATTTAAATCTCTTAGAAAATTGCCAATATGTAGCAAGCACTCAATAAATATGAGCTTTACTACTACTACTACCACTGCTTCTGCTACCATCATTACTTTATTTTTTTTCAAGACAGAGTCTCACTCTCTTGCCCAGGCTGGAGTGCAATGATGCGATCTTGGCTCACTGCAAACATTGCCTCCTGGATTCAAGCGATTCTCCTGCCTCAGCCTCCCAAGTAGCTGGGATTACAGGCGCGCACCACCACGCCTGGCTAATTTTTGTATTTTTAGTAGAGTTGGGGTTTCACTGTTGGCCAGGCTGGTTTCAAACTCCTGTGATCCGCCCGCCTCGGCCTCCCAAAGTGCTGGGACTACAGGTGTGATCCACTGCACTCGCCCCATCATTACTTTTAATGCTACAACCATGTTAGACATTAGGTGTATATTTTAGGAAATATTGCATAATACCTTCCATTTTCTTCCCCAGAGCAATTCTGAGTTCTTTCAAAAATGTGTAAATATTGTACAATGTGAGTAAATAATCAAAGCTATTTTATGAGCAAATGAAAACTTACTATATATTCCAGAGAAAGAAAATTACATGATTTACATGGGTTATGAACTGTAAGTTATTCTTGCTGTTAGCCAGTAATTTCTTAGCTTTTCCACTGTCATCTTTACAAAATTTTGAATGCTAATCTGCTTTAAAGACTTTAATATGTAACTACTTGTAGAAGGTGTTCGTATGTTCAATATAAACTATGAAAATATTTAATTGAAATAGAAATGCAGCCATTGATTTCTGTTCCTGTAATCATTTATTTGTCTGAGAATTCTTGTAATATCCTGCATGCACAACTTGAGGGACAAACAACTAATTGTTTTATGGGAATGACATTTCCAATGTAGATTATTTTAAAAGATGTTATGAAAAATTCAACTTTGGTTAGAAAGTTAATTTTGAGTGTGTAGATGAAGGGTTTTTTAACTTTTTATTTTGAGATAATTGGAAATTCACCAGTAGTTGTAAGAAATAATGTAGAGAGACACCTTTAATTCTTTACCCAATTTCACCCAATGGGAGCATCTTGTAAAACTATTATACAATAAAACAACCAAGATACTGACAGTAATAGAGTCAAGATAAGGAATATTTCCATCACAATAAGAATTTCTCGAATTACCCTTTTATAGCCTCATCCAATCCCTTCCTATCCTTAACACTAAGCAACCAATAATCTGTCCTCCCTTTCTAGAATGTTGTCATTTAGGAGTGTTACATAATTGGAATCATACACTATGCAACCTTTTGTGATTGCCTTTTTTTACTCAGCATAATTTCATGGAGAGTCATCAAAAGTATTTTAAGTATTGTTCCTTTTTATTGTGAATACCAACCCATCATCTGGATGTAGCATAGGTTGTTGAACTACTCACCCCTTGAAGCATGCCAGCGATGCTTCCAGTTTGGGCTTCTACAGATAAAGCTGCTTTAGGCATTTGTGTACAGGTTTTGTATGAATGCTGTTTCTATTTCTCTGGGAAAATTCCCAGGAGTGCAATTTATTTTTTAAGGAACTACCAAACTGTTTATCCAAAGTGACTATGCCATTTTACAAACTAACCAGCAAAGCCTGAGAGATAAAGTGTCTCCACATCTTCACCAGAATAATATGTGCTTATCGTTTTAGCCATTCTGATAAATGTGAAACAGCAAGATTAGAGCCTTCCAGCCAGCCAGCCAGCCTGCCTGCCTCCCTGTCTTCCTTCCTTCCTCTCTCCCTCCCGCCTCCCTCCCTTTCTTCTTTCCTCCCTTCTTTTCTTTTCACTTTTCTCTCTTTTTCTCTTTCTTTCTCTTTCCTCCTCTCCTTCCTTTCTCTTTTATTTTCCCTCCTTCCTTCCTTCCTTTCTTTCTCTTTCCTCCTCTCCTTCCTTTCTCTTTTCTTTTCCCTCCTCCTTCCTTCCTTCCTTCCTTCCTTTCTTTCTTTCTTTCTTTCTTTCTTTCTTTCTTTCTTTCTTTCTTTCTTTCTTTCTCTTTCTTTCTTTCTTTCTTTCTTTCTTTCTTTCTTTCTTTCTTTCTGTCTATCTTTCTGTCTTTCCTTTTCTTTTTTCTTTCTTTCTTTTCCTTCCCTTCCTTTCTCTTCTCTTCTCTTCTCTTCTCTTCTCTTCTCTTCTCTTCTCTTCTCTTCTCTTCTCTTCTCTTCTCTTCTCTTCTCTCCCTTTCCCCTCCTCTCCTCTTCTTTCCTTTCTTTTTCTCCCTTCTTTTCTCCCTTTCTTTCTCTCTTTCTTTCTCCACCGGAATTTCTTGTTTGCTAACATCTTCAATTAAAAGTTTGGGGTTTATGAGGAATATAGAAAACCACATTTTTTCTAAAATGGAAATTCTGTATACTAAGCCTATAAATGGTACCAAAACCAGCACAAAAAAAAATATGACTTACATGTATGTTTTGATAAAGTGACTCTCCAAGTAAGTACTAAATACTAAATACATACTTTAAAAATTAAAATACTAGAAACAAAGTAAAAATGAACTAAATCAATTGAAGAAAACATATGAACTCTATTATATGTCTATATATAAAATTTATTTTAGATGTTCAAAACTTAAAAAAAATATTTATGTAGTGGGGCTGTTATTCAGGAAACTATTGTGTGTCACTCATTTATTTTCAATAATTTTTAAACTAATGAGGTTTGTAAATGTTTACATATCTTTAAAATTTAAAGAGATTTTGATCTTCCTTTTGTGTTCAGTCTTCCTCCACAGTCTAATTTTCTTACTTGAGTGAAGAGATGATAGATTTTTCCCTGTACCTCCAAAAGTCTGTACTCTCCTGGCTTCCCTCATGAACAGGAAGGCAAGATGGGGGCCTGCACCGTGGGCACTGACAGTGAGAAAAGGGGGAGCTCATGATTAAGTTTTCCGGAGAAAACATTAAATATTACAAATTTAGCATAACTATATATGCATCAATATGCATATTTGACAGCTAATATTAAAAGGGGGATATATTTTGATTTTGTTTTACTATTTTGTAAAATAAAGTTGATATTATACTGAATACTTAATAATCATTGACCATGAAGTTATAATTTTAATAGCAAAGAAAAATCATTTAATTATTGAAATATGCTCAGGAAAAGTGTACATTTATTCTTCTTCTTGGGAATTTTATGAATTTAGATTCTGAACAGTTGCCAATTAATATTAGCATTACTTCTAACTCTTTAATCAGATAGTGAAAACAAAACCAGAAAGGTAAAGACTGGTTCCCAAACGTGTCTTTCTGTTGTCAACACATACTGCGTTCATGAATATTATAATCTATCAATGTATCTTACAAACGCAAATATTCAGACTATAGTTTGCTTTAGGTATACTTGTATGTTACTGAAATAATGAAAACCTAAGTCAAAATTAATTTTAAAAACTTAGCCATAAAATCCTAACATAATACGTAAAATATTCTTATCCTAATAAGAATCAGGCTTTGGATTTCAACTGTAGAATTATTTACTCCTTACTTTCTAATGAATTTGAATCATAGGGGAAAACACAAAGCCAATGTCCCTGAATAATTTATAATCTAATTTTTAAAAAATTAAACTACTGATGATACATTTGGCAATTGAAAAATGCAGTTATAAATGATGGACACGACATTATGCCATGTCCACTTTCATGTGTCCAAAAGGAACCACTCAGAGGTGCTCTTGCCGCACGCTCCTCAGATGATGACAACTTCATTCTTTCAATTCTTCAAGCCTCAAACCTGGAATCATCCTTGCTCCTCTTTGTTACACCTCACACAAAATTCACTAATGTATCTTCAGCTCTATCATTCAAATATTCAGAAAGTGTCTATTTCTTACCTTACTAGGTTATTCCTTCACCTGGATAATAGCAGTGTTTTCCTAACTAGTCTGCTGCAATCGACCTCATGCCCTTTCATCGTTTTTTCAGCAGAGTAAACAGAGTGGTCCTGTACATTCAGATCTGATCACTCCACTCTGTGCTTTCCTATTTTTCTCATCATTCTAAGCTTCCAGCACTTGCTATTCCTACAACAGGATAAGATGCCCAGCCTCCAAGTCTTTGCAGTCACTAATCCTTCGACCTGTAATGCTTTTCCCTACACATCCTCACACTTCGGTTCACCCACTTCTTAATTCTTACTTAGATTATACCAGATCTCTTGAGTCCTGCTCTCTGTCCTATTTAATTTGCTATCCTTTTGCCTGAAGTCTTCCTATACCACTCTCCTGCTTTACTTTTCTTCCCAGCAGGTATTATTAATGTACTAATAGTTTTACCTGTTTGTGTATTTGTTATTTGTTTAGCTCACTAGAAGGCAGTTTCCACAAGAGCAAGGATTTCTGTCCTCAGAATCTAGAAGAGTATCTAGCAGATAGTAGATGCTTAATAAATATGAATTGAAGGAGGGAAGGAAGAAAAAGAGAAAAGAATAAAGAAAGAAAAAAATGAGGAAAGGAAGGAGGGAAGGGAGACAGGAGGAAAAAGAGACAAAAAATGTCTCTACAGCTCTCTTGGGATGTCAGAAAAGATTTACTAACTGAAAGTTACTCACTGTAAAGTCCCCAATGTGAAAAAAATTACGAGCTCAATCTTTATTTTATTATGATAAAATTATATATTTTCTTAAATACGCACAGAGTTACTTTTCTGTTAGAATTTAAATCAAGTTTAAAGTTTAGTTACATTTATTTTCCAAACCTCTGTAAATACTAGTATTGCTATTCTATTACACATTAGGGTGACTATAGCATGTAACAATGTAGTGTATACTTCAAGATAGAAGATTTTGAATGTTATCACCACCAGAGATGATAAATGCTTAAAGTGCTGAATATAATAATTAACCTGATTTGATCATCAGACAATGAACATACACATTGCAACATCACACTATACCCCATAAGCAAGTACAATTATTTTGTATCAATTATAACTATAAAAATTGATAAAAATATTAATTTATTTTATAATTCTATCCCTTTCTTAAAATTTTTACAGGGTATGATACAACAACATCATCTTTAAAGTATTTGTTAATAATAAAACAAGGACCAGAACAATTACATATCATATAATTCACAATAATTTTAGTAGCCAAATATGTATAATGGGAAAACCTACCTTGAGAACCCATTCCAAAATATTGCATTTTCACTTTTAAAATAGCTCAACATTTTAAACAGTTGTCTTGGAAAAACCCCTTTTATCTATGGCTTTTGGTTAAATCAACCAATTGCTCTCTGCTCCTGCTATAGGTCACAGGAAATTCATGAAGCATTTGTGGTGATACTGATTAAATTGTCTCCCAACAATGTACGTGTTGGAAATAGGATACCTGCATGTGTACTCTTTCAAGTTAGGATGAGATCATACAGGGGGACCTATTAGAGGTCACACTTTAGCCCTAATCTAGCATGACTGATGTATTTCTAAAAAGGGGAAATTTGCACACAGCAAGAATGGCATGTGAACTTCAAGGCAGAGATTAGGGGGAATGCCATGTACAAGGTGAGGAACACCTGAAACAGCTCTTCCTTGCAGTCTTCAACAGGAACCAAACTTGCTGGTGCCTTGAAATCAGACCTCTAACCTCCAGAACCACAAAACAACAAGGAAAACAATAATACGCACTGTATTGCTAGAATACAATATTGCATGTACTTATTTTCTGGCAGCCGAGATCTAACGTTTTGGAAGGCCATTTTAGACACTGTTTAGTGTTTGAAGAAAATAAAAGAGTTGAAGGGTTACTGTCATAGAAAAATAGCTGCAGTAAGGCTGGGCACAGTGGCTCATGCTCATAATCTTAGCACTTTGGGAGGCCGAGGTGGGTGGATCGCCTGAGGTCAAGAGTTTGAGACCAGCCTGGGCAATATAGTGAAACCTCATCTCTATTAAAAATACTCAAATTAATCAGGCGTGGTGGCAGGCGCCTATAATCTCAACTACTTGAGAAGGTGAGGCAGGAGAATTGCTTGAACCCAGGAGGCAGAGGTTGCATTGAGCCAACATTCAGCCATTGCACTCCAGCCTGGGCAACAGAGCAAAAACTCCATCTCCAAAAAAAAAAAAAAAAAAGAGAGAGAGAGAAAAGAAAAATAGCCGCAGTAAGGTCATTTAATAGAGGCTTCAGGAAGGGCCTCTGAGGAAACAACCACTTGAGTTTAGCTCTCAGAGAAGAGAGACCAGTGAAATAATATTCCAGGCAGAAGAAAGAATAAGTTGAAAGGCCTTACGGGGAAAGCTTGGCATTCTCAAAGTAAAGAAGAAACAGGAGAGGCCATATAGTAAACATGAAGAAGCGAGAAGTCCATATTTAAGAGAGATGAGTTTTGTTTATTTTGCTTTGTTCTAACTGGAAACTAAACTTTTATATAGGGTTCTTACCTGATTTACTTTTCAAAATTTTGTTTAGGATCAAATCTGAAGAATGTACTCGGGATAGCAAGTATGCACATGAAAACAATGTAGAAAATTCCTGATTATTAATAAACACTCTTGTGACAGTAGCTACATTTAGAGGGTACTTCCCAGAATCCCTCTGCCCAAAATTAATTTTTCTAGATTGCCTGTTCCTTTACCTAAAATTCTCTCTCTAGAAATGCATTTATGGAAACATCATACATATGTTAAAAAAATAGAAGGTGCATTTTACCATTTAGGTAGTTTGTGTCCCCCGATGGACAATAATATACTCATTAAAATGTTGTATAAAATTGCTATGTGAAAACAACTAGATTAACTTAAAATAGAATATTAAGAGATGAATAAGAATGCATGCTTCCATCTGTCATAATTTCAACTATAAATATATAAATGCATTTGGGCAACAATTGAATGGCCTAGCAAATATGAAAAAAAATGCTGTTAAGGTTAAAGAGTTGTGTGTTTTTATCATGACTTTCCTCTTACAATTAAAATGTACCTTAAAGTAAATATATTTCTTTGGATTGAATCAATAATTATCTACAATTTAGAAATCCTCTTTTCAAATACAACACCAATCAAACATTGAGGCATGAACATATATTTTAGGTTAGGGTGTCAACAATTGATCATCCCTGACTTCTTAGGAGGTTAACAAACCATGACTCAACAGAAATCAGTAGCACTTGGGGATTTCTGGCTAAGGACGGTTGGTATTCAGAACTCAGAAATGACAACCCAGCCATTTCACATCTTGGGATCTCTCCTGGGCCCTTGGATCAAAAGGGAGGGTAGAGTGACACGTGAACAATGAATGGGAGAAGAAAATTTAAAATACCTAATTCACAAAATGTTTAACCCATCATGGTGACTAATACTAAGTCTATGAAATGTGATCTCCAAATTTTAAAAGAAAAAAAAAATACCAGGAAAAATAATTTATCTTTGGCTTGTCCCCAGAGACAATAGGATATCTTGATAATTGCTTAAAAATTTAAATATATTAAATGTATTAAATTTTAAATACACAAGCATTTTCAAATGATGAGCTTATTATTCATTGACTGAAATCACTGGACATATTATTATACCAAAATATTTACTAAAATTAACCAGCTAAGTAAATAAGTAGGATAAAATTCCTTTCATATATCTTAGAAACTGGCTTAAGTAGCCTCAAAGTTGTACTCAAGAAATTCAAAATCCAGTCACTGTCATACTACTCCATCCCCTTCTCACTTTTTCTATTACCATTTTCTCCATGCCTTATTATTGATCTATTACAGTCTCTTTGCTTATCTATATTCTACCTATACTTCAAGATCCAGTTTAAATTCTGAGGTTGACAGACTTTGGATTCAGACAGATGTTATTTCCAATTTTTGATTTGTCTGTTTCTGTGATTTCAAGAAAGTTAAATTACCTGAATTTGTTTCCTCATGTGAAATGGGCAATATTATGTTTTCCACATTAACGCTATCAGGAAAAAGGGAGATAAAGCACCCTTATGAGGCACCTAATAAATATTAATCTCTTCCCCATTTGTGTTACTCAGTGCAATCTTATCCAGTTAGAAATAACGTAATGGAAAGAATATGAGCTCTGGAGTAGAGTTTCAACAGAGTTTTATCATTCATACATGTCATACCTTCACTAGGTTGTTTAACCTGACTGGGTCCCTGTGTTAGGCATAATAATGGTCCTCCAAAGAAGTCTATGTACTGATCCCTGGAAGCCTTGAATTTATATTAGAGGACAAAAGAAAATTAAGGTCGATAGTGAAATCATGGTTTCTAATTAGATGAATTTGAGATGGGGAGATTATCCTGCATTATTCACATGCATGGGCCCAAGGTAATCACAAGTGTCCTTGAAAGTGGAAGACAAGGTAGAAGAGTGAGTCTGAGAGATGCAACAGGAGAAGAATTTGACTTGCTTTTTCAGAATTTGAAAGTGGAGGAAAGAGTCATGAGCCAAGGGATGTGACAGTCTCTAGAAGATAGAAATGGGTTTCAGCTGACAGCCAGCAAGAAAACAGGAATCTCAGTCTTATAATCTCAAGGAACTAGATTCTGCCAAAAACACAAATGAACAAGGAAACAGATCCTCCCCTAGGATGTCCAGGAAGAAATGCAGTTCTGCCAACAGCTTGATTTTAGCCTCGGAATTCTGACATATAGAACTATAAGATTGGTGTCTTTTAAACCCAAAATTTAAAACAAATTATTGAAGGAACAATAGAAAAAACTAATGGAGTTTCTTTTGTAAGAATTCTTAAATAGGGACAGTTATACTTACCCCATGGTATCATTTTGAAAATGTATTAGTTTCACACAAAAACCTGGCACATTATTAGCATCCCATAATATGTGCCCTTTTTGCATATTTTTCTTCTTTTCTTATTCCACCCTGGATTTCTACAAATGTATGCCATCTGTAGATGTTATCTGGAAACTACATACTGGTGTATTTTGTCTGTAGCTGTATGCAACTAATTATGTACAGGTGGTATCTCTTCCAGTATCAATTTCTATTATAATTTAAGCACCACAGTTTACTGGCTGTGATCTTTAGGTGAGTTGTCTAACCTCTCTGTGCATCTCTCCTATCTGTAAATGGAAATAATAAGGGTAATAACTCTTTTATCTATTTGTGGTAATAATTCAATGGAATGCTACTTATATAGCATTTAGACCAGCACCTGGAACATTGTGTTTGCTCATTAAAACGGGCTACTTTTATTTTTTCGCAGGCTTAAATCCTTCAACTGATTAAACGATATGTTCCTTGATGTTCAAGTAGTATCTTTGGTAATTCTTATCCCACTTAGAATCTGGAAAAAATGTCTAAATGAAAGTAGATACTTGGTAAATATTCATGGACTCAATTTTACGTTCTCCTTTAATCTAGTCACACATCATCAGCAGCACTTAGACCCATTCTATCCCCATCCCTAACTTGAAGGATAAAAGGAAATTTCAGTGAGAGGAGAGGAAGGAAAAAGTTAGAGAACCAGTGGCTTAGACACTTAGTTGCAGAAATACTGTCTTCCCTATTCTACTGTGTTGGACACAGCAAGAAAATTTTAACATAATCAAAATTCACTCCAACTATGTTAAAGCTATCTGAAGAGCTAAGTGCTATATTTTCATACTTAGATGTACAATGGGAAATGGGGACTAAATGGTTCCACGTTAGCTTCCCAAATTCTGAAAGTCTAAAGTCATTATTCTTTATAGCATAAAACACTCATCTTTTAAATACTATTTGAACTTAGAATTAAAACATTTTCCCACTGCATTGAGCACACAAAAGGCTGAGTCAATGACTGAAGATGCAAATGTACAAAACAAGCCTGCTGAACTGAGGCAATCACAAACGCAGTTTGCTGAAGCAGGTGGAAGGGGAATCTCTATAATTATGTTAGATTACTTGAAATGAGGTACCATATTTTACTCATCTTGTGCTTAGAAATGTGTGTTAAAAAATGAAAGAAATACCAATATTTGTTTAATTCAATTGCATGAATTTAACTGCTGTTTAGCAGAGTATATAGGAGTAGAAAAAGATAGGTGATATTTTAACTAGGGAATCAAGATTTCAGCAGAGAAAAAACACAACATCCACAGTTTAAAGAGGACAAGTGCTCAAGCACAGCTCAGCAACACAGATTCTTCTTATGAAAAGCAGGATGTGACCAACTAGTGGGACTAATAACTTAAAATGATATATATCAGTACATTTTCTTCTTTTATGTGTTTCAGTTAGTGTATGTTATATGATTACCTGACTTTAAAAATCTAATATAAGTTGTTGACATTACTTTCCTAATTTGAATTCTATGAACATTACTATAGTGAATGGTTTTTCTCTGAGAAACATGTTCAAAGAAAATAGCATCTGCTTCCAAATACTCATGTTGTTCCAAAGCTCTATGACATATGGATTGTGGTTAGGAGAGCTGGCTTTGACACCAGGTCACCTCATTTTAGTTCCTAATGCCAGCACTAAGTGATTCTAGTCAAGCTATTTGTGAAATATCATTTACATTTTTAGGAGGGGGAATAAATGGCATTAAAGCTCTTATCGCTACATCTGCCACAAAACAAATGTTCAATAGACATTAGGTATTTGCATTACTATATTTTAAAAAGTAATACTTTCCTTGTAGCTTTGCTAAAAGCATCTTGGAGCTTTTCATACCCTATTCATCATCTTTATAGAATTTAATACAACCAACCCAAAAAGAGAAGATGCATATATATTTTCTTCTTCTATTGTTCTAATGTCTGTGTAGAAATCTTTACTAACTGTAAATTAAGGGTGACAAAAGTCATATGGTCATTCTGAAATTAAATAGAAGAAATTCAAAAATGACTATTAAGTGTTGATCATTTGCATTGCAAAAGTTATGTTTTCACTTTCATTTTTAGTGAATTTAAACTTCCAAAACGCAAGTAATCCTAATGAAGGGCTTTGAGGAAGAAATGAACGTCATCCGACATCCTGGGCAGCATGTAAGCCTTGCAGAATTAGGCTCTGGTACCTAAGCTTGAACAAGAAACTGATTCTGGCAACTGAGCAAACATATGCCCTTCTCAGATTTTAAGTCTTATCTCTGAATATCTTATAACCACGCAGCTTCTGATGTTTTTGCCAAGCATCCACCTGCCTTTCAAATGTCCTAACAAATACTATGGTTGCATCCAAATCTCATGAAGCATCCTATTACTGAAATGTCTGTAGGGCATAAAAGGAATGCTGGCAGTGGGTACAGTAATAAATGCCTTTTCTGTTGTTGGTAATTTTCACATTGCTGTTTTCATCAATTACTCACAATCAGAGGCTTGCAGGATGACGAAACTCACATGCAAGGTCTTTAAAAATCTGTCCTGCAAGTGAATTAATATTCTTTATTTTATGATGGCAATTGGTGACCAGATGCAGTGAATCACAAAAACATTAGTGTCCTTTCAACCTAAGAATCTTTTGTCTGCTTAACAAACAGCAGGTTGAAGGCTATGAAAGCAAATCAGAAATAATATGTCAATTATATCTTATCAGCACAACTATTTGCCTGACTTTTTTCTGTAGATAAACCAAAACATATTTATCAGTCTTTGGAATTGAGAAGGAGAGCATAAGTTATTTTCTCAATAACCTGAGAGAGAGACAAGGACATATCTTCCTGGTAGAATTAAAAAAAAAAAAAAAGAATTGAATTACAGTGTAAGTTTCTGAGAAACACGACAACAAAACTAGGGCACATTTAATTATAATTTTATGCTGCTTGAGAGAAATAAATTCGGGAATCACTGTTGATATCTACATGTTTGGGGGAGTGAGGTAGTAACTCTACAGCCTTATTTCATAAAAAGAACTATTTTAGCATTCATTAGGTACTAAAATATTCTATAAAAATAAACCCTAGAAATATGTTTGTATATATGTGTGTTTATATACAAACACACACATATATATGAACACAAATATATATATTTATATAGTAGTAAGAATTCCTAATGAGAGTAGCAATTATCAGTTTATATATAGCAATGATCATAGAGACATAGAGAGAGACATACATATATGTCAATGTTATAGTATTATCTTCAATATTCAAAGTGCTTGAAGCAGGTATGATATAAATACAAACTTGAAAGTTTCCAATAAATATTCTGAAACCATTCTTTGAAAAGGAGGAAGAGCTGAGAGTGATGTAAAACATTTGGAGAGGGTATCAATTCCTAAACTAAGTTCTCAGGATTATCTGGCATGTATAACTGATGAAGAAACCCATTACAATAACTTAGGAAAGTTATTTAGTTCCTAGAGAAGCGGATGAATAAATTGAACTCATACAGAGCTTTTCATGACACACTTTTTTTTAATTTTAATTTTAATTTTTATGATTATACTTTAAGTTCTAGGGTACATGTGCACGACGTGCAGGTTTGTTACATATGTATACTTGTGCCATGTTGGTGTGCTGCACCCATCAACTCGTGAGCACCCATCAATTCGTCATTTACATCAGGTATAACTCCCAATGCAATTCCTCCCCCCTCCCCCTCCCCATAATAGGACCCGGTGCATGACACACTTTTCAAAGCTTCATCTCGTGATGCAGGACTGGAAAAATCCAGTGCACGAAATGTGGGAGATCACAGCAATCATTGAATCCTGGACTCATGTTGTCATGAAAGCTCTTTGCACCGCAACAAATGAACTTCCAGAGAAATGCATTTAAACTGTTGGCCTTTAAAAATATAGTGATAAAATACTCTTATTCTACTTTATGAAGCACCAAACTCTAACAAAAATATAACACTCTTTTTCTGAAGCCAAATGCTGTGGATTTAAGTGCTGTTTATACCACAAAGATACTTAAAAATCTAATGATTCCAGAATAGTAAAATCGCGATATTTTGAATTACGGTCATGATTCAATTTTTGTTAATTTTCACAATGCTTAGGGCATTGTGTTGCCATTTTAGAATGAATAAAACTTGGTCTCTGTAATCAAAGGGATAGTGGTTGAGACAGGTTATAAACATAAAAAAGAGATGATAATGAAAAATAATTAGAAGATTATTGTTAAAATAAATACTATCCCTATATATGCGGATCTTAGCTCTCTTAAAGATACCTAGAGTTTATAAATACTTCAAGAAAAATTTCAACCGTGACCCACTGAGCAACCTGGATTATTTATTTATTTATTTGAGATGGAGTCTCACTCTGTCGCCCAGGCTGGAGTGCAGTGGCACGACCTCAGCTCACTACAACCTCCGCCTCCCAGGTTCAAGCGATTCTTCTGCCTCAGGCTCCCAAGCAGCTGGGACTACAGGCACCCCCGCCACCACACCCAGCTAATTGTTTTATTTTTAGTAGAGACGGGGGATTCACCATGTTGGCCAAGCTAGTCTCCAACTCCTTATCTCAGGTTATCCGCCGACCTCGGCCTTCCAAAGTGCCGGGACTACAGGCATGCGCCACCGCCCCCAGTCCGGATTGATTTTTAAATAAATTCAGTCCATGCTCATAGGCAGAAATTTCTGTGGTGGTTATATCCCACACTTGAATACATGGTTTTCTCAGTCTAATCCTACCCCTGACTTTATACTCTACTTCGTTTGATTGCTTAAAAAAATAAGACCTAAGGTCGTTTCTAACCTCTGAGGTTAGCCAAAGAAACAACAGCACGATAAATTGGGCTGATGCCTTTCTAAATGAAATTTAAAACCTGAAATTCCACCAAGATTTATAATCAGGAAATCGCTCTTTGCTCTGTTTTGAACTTCATAACTTACTTTAAAATGTAAGTTTTAACTACACTTTCCTTTATGGGTCTTATAAATAATTACCTTTGTCCAAAAGCAATAAATTTTGATGTGACCCTAGGCTGAAGTTATGGGGAAATATGAAGGTACTATACTGTCACAGAACAGCGGAAAGGTTAACCTAGAAGAATTTTTGTGAGGGGATGAGCGAAAATGCCAACATCATGCAGGATTATTACTATTGCATTATGTCTTTATTTTATTTAAAGAAAAATATTTGACAATTAAACATATAGATTTAAGGTATACAGGTTGAGGATTTGATATCCTCATATGTGGTGAAATAAATCACTATGATAAAGCTAATTAACACATCTATCACCTCAGTGATTTTCTTTTGTGTGTGTGTGTGTGTGTGTGTGTGTGTGTGTGTTTGTGGTGAGAACATGTAAGTTCTACTTTCGTAGAAAATTTCAAGTATACAATAAAGTATTGTTAACTAGAGTTACAATGTTGTACACTAGAGGTTCACAACCGGCCAGGTGCAGTGGCTCATGCCTATAATCCCAGCATTTTGGGAGGCTTAAGCAAGTGAATTGCTTGAGCTCAGGAGTTCAACACCAGCCTGAGTAACATGGTAAAACCTCATCTCTACAAACACACACACACACACACACACACACACAAAATAAATATACATACAGGTGGGCATAGTAGCTTGCACCTGTAATCCCAGCTACTCAGGAGGTGAGAGGCAGGAGGATCGCTTGAGTCCAGGAGGCCTGGGTCGCAGTGAGCCAAGACATGCCACTGCACTCCAGTCTGGACAACAGAGCAAGACCCTGTCTCTAAATAAGTAAACAAACAGATATCTAGAGCTCCATTACTTACCAATCTTGAATAACTAAAATTTTGTATCCTTGGACCAGTATCTACCCACTTTCCCTGCCTCTCCATCCACAGGTAACCACCCTTCTACTCTCTATTTCTATGACTATAACGATATAGATTCCATATATAAGTAAGATCACGCAGTATTTGTCTTCTTGGTTCTGAATTATTTCACTTAGCAGAATGACCTCCAGATTCATACATGTTATCACAAACGGCAGCACTTGCTTCTGTCTTATGGCTGAATAATATTCCATTTTGTGTACACACACACACAATTTTTTTGTCCATTCATTCAACAGACTTTTAGTATGTTTCCATAACTTGTCTATTGTAAACAATGTTGAAATGGGAGTGCAGATATCTCATCTGTATCCTGACTTCACTTCCCTTAGATATATACCCAGAAATGGGATTGCTGGATTCCATTTCCATAGTTCCATTTTAGTCCACATAGAAACTAAACTAACACTAAATACAAAGTCCATGTCTTGTTACAGATTCTTCCTCTAGTTACTTATTAAACAGCATATGCATGTATAGTATGATATTTTGGAAACAATAACTAAGTTTTCATCTTTTTTAGCTATAATGATTTGTCAAAAAATCAAATATATCCTTAAATTCACCTCAAGCAGGAATTTTAAAAATTGTTTGTTTTTGACAGTTTTATTAATCACAATGTGTTAATTCCTGTATCTTCAAGATTTGTTCCAGCCTGCATTCCGGGTTTTAAAATTAGGGAAATAAAAGATCATGTTTCCAAATATGATGATGATATGAAGTTTTATATTGTAGCGATAGTGGATCCACTATGGTTGGTGATATGAACACATTAATTTGTAGCATAAACAACTACTTACCATTCCCCCCAAATCAGAGCAAAATTATCTGTCTGTACTTCAATTTATATCTAATAATGTCTTTTCTGAATTGCATATTATTGCTATCAGTTTATCATTAGTCTCTCAAATTGGTACCATTCAAGGTGCCTGGAAAAGTTAATAATTATGTTTGTAAGGACAAAGTTAAAGTATTTTCGTCTGTTGTTTAGTCTGTTATTATACTAAGACTTCCTAATGATAATAGCAATGATTAGATTAATTTGAAGCTAATGGGATATCGGCAGATCTAATCTACAAAATGTTCTTCCACCCGAGGAAAATCATACAATTAGTACATTTAAATTGGGACACAATGCATAATATTAAGAACACCAACAACAGAAATACCACTCTGAATGGTCCAAGTCCTAAGCTATTTGCATATTTTGACTCATTTATTTTCAAGACAACCCATGACATAGGTGTGATCCTTGTTCCTCATTTTAAAGATGATGAAACTGAGATCTAAAGGTGTTCAATTACTTGTCTGAGTTTGCACTGATAGTAAATGTCAAAGCTCACATTCATTTCAAACCCAAGCAATCTGGCTGCACCGCTATGGTCTTAGTCTCCTGCCCTACAGAACTAGTGAGTACACGGGTTGAAGCCAAGAACAATCATCACTGTTAGAAAGAATAGGTCAGCCTGGATGTGTCTACGTAGCCAAGTTTCTAGCTCTCAAGCTTCCTTGGTGTGCTGAGGTTTGGGCTGAGAAAAGAGGTCCACTGTGCATTCATTTCCCTCTTCTTCAGTGTCTCTGGATTTACATATGTAATAGTTCCTCTGCGCTTCAGCTTCAGAATCATGTAGGACTGAGTCATCCGTTTACAGAACTCATTTCTTCTGTAACTTCTCACAATATTTAAAATTGTGCAGATGAGGGAGTCTGATGGTTCTCACAATGGTGTAATGTGACAGGGGTATCTTTTATGACCTCTACTGGCTATCTCTGCTCTGGCATTTCATAATTAGGCTTCAACTTCAGAGACCTAAGTTATTTAAAGGAGTTTCTTATCAGGTGTTAAAACCTTTTTATTAATAGATGGAATGGCATCACCTGATTTTAATTTTTATCCAAGAAAAGAAAAACCCAAGTTTGAAAAGTATTACATATTCAATGCTGCCTATTTTTAAAAACCACCATATAATTATTTGAAAAGGTCTGACTGTAGGCTAGTACAAACACAATTAAATTTCAAGAAGGACTTATTTTGCAACTCTGTACTGCAAACTTTACTTCAGGGTGCCCAGCTGAGATAAGGACAAGAATTAGAAAGAATATGATTAAGCAAGTAGAAAAGAAAACCCAGAAACTAAGCATGAATCATTTATATTCTTAACATTCAAACCTTCAAACTGCATTTTCACTTTTAAGCCAAATTACTTATAATAAATATTTGGACATAACATTAGGAATGATAACACAAATAATTTCAGAAACAAATAACCAACAAAATATTTTTTCCAAAAATATATTTTAACTCTGCATTGAATATATATGGGCATTGGAGTCTTCTCTCTCTTCCATAAATCCTAATTCTGGAACATGTCGTCCCAACATAAACATACTAATGTAATGAATTATTAATTACTCTAACATATTTTGCCAGTTTGCCTTATTAATATCATAACACATCATTTTTAAAACTGAAGAGACAGCTACATCTAAAACAGACAATTTTCCAATTTTGGAATAAAAATCACAAATCTTACCCACCGACCCAGAAGTTATTAAGACTCCTTTCCTTTACGAAATGGGGGGCAGAGCACTGAAAATAAATAACACAGGAGTTTAAAAAGACCTATGAGGTTCTCTTTGCCTTCTAAATCCCATGAATAAGTTATGTACAAACTATATCACTTATCTGGTGGTTAACTATGACTGCATTTTGAAAGCTATTTTATTATTTAAAATATATAATTACTAAAATGTTCGATACAATAGTAATCTGCCATTTGCTAAGCTGTTAATGCCCGATGTCTCATGCTCTATAGCTGAAAAGCCAGCTGAAAAGATTTGTTGATTGGCCAGATGTGCAATTTTAAGAACATTCTTGCAAGAAACATGATTGGGCTTTTAAATTACAGGAATCAAGCTGGTGGTTACTTTTTAAATGCATGTATGTGTGTATTTAATGTTCAGCCCTGAAGTGCTATTACTAGAATATGTTTTTCGAAGATGATTCAAAGATGAAAAAGAATGGTCCTTGCTCTTAAATCATGTAGCCACCTACAGTAGGCACTGTAATAACATAAATATAATGACTGGAGCAGGAAGTAACTAACTCTGGCTGGGAAAATCCAAGAAAAGGTTTTTGGAGGAAATGGTGTTTGAATGAAGACATTGGTTGTGCTCAGGACAACTCTCCATTACAGAAAATTCTAAATCTTTCAGTCACCTCAGGCCTCCAGAACTTCTTTAACACTACCTTTACTTCATTCTGCTGTCTTTCCCAGTACTACTAAGACCTCTTTGCTTTTACTGATAAAGTATGAATAAATGGTCTACATAAAGGATCAGTAAACTATTTTTCATAAAGGGGCCAGAAAAATATTTTAGCCTTTCTGGGTCACATGGTCTATGCTGCAACTACTCAACTCTGCTTTGTACAGAGAGAGCAACCAGACAAAATGGAAAGAAAGCAGTGTTGCTGCGTTTCAAGCAAAAGTAATTTATAAAAACATGCAGCAGGCAAGATTTGGCATGAGACTGTTGTTTGCCAGCTTTTTGTCTAGACTACCCACCTCAAATGTCCTGGTGTACCTCTTTTATGTTTCCATTGTATCACATCCCATTATCTCATATATACGACACAGTGAGTGATATGATGTTTACCCTGTAGTGTAACCACTATACTGTCATGTGAACATTACTTTAGGACCTATTCACCTTAATAGATGGTTGATATGGTCTCTCTCTCAATCCTCACCCAAATCTCATCTCAAACTGTAAATCCCACCTGTCAAGGGATGGACCTGGTGGAAGGTGACTGGATCATGGGGGTGGTTTCCCCCACGCTGTTGTCATGATAATGAGGGAGTTCTCAGGAGATCTGATGGGTCTACAAGTGGCAGTTTCCCCTGTGCTTGCTCACTCGCTCTCTGTAGCTCCCTCTCTCTCTCCCCCGGCTGCCACCTTGTGAAAAAGGTGCCTGCTTCCCGTTTGCCTTCACCATAATTGTAAGTTTCCTGAGGCCTCCCCATGCATGTGGAACTGTGACTCAATTAAACGTCTTTTATTTAAAAATTACCCAGCCTCTGGCAGTATTTTTATAGCGGTGCGAAAATGGACTAATACAATGGTAAATATATAGAGGTCAGGAATCACATTAATAAATGCTTAATATGTCTTGAATAAATTAACAAATAAATGTCAGATGAACAAATTAAAAATGGAAGAAAATAGAACCAAGGACAATCTGATGCCCCATGCAGGTGCCACTCAATTATTCCAGGCCCTAAAATTAATGCAAAATAAAACTAAAGGTAAACACAATATTTATAAAAATGTATGATCTGTGATATACAAAATATATTAATTTTTATTTTAGTCTCATTGATAAGAAGAAGTTAAAAACAAGAAAGGTAATTGGCAGTAAATATATTTGTTTTTGAATTTGTCACATACTTTCAAATGCTTTAAAGTGATCCACAAGATAAATACTAATTTGGAGATGAAGTTTGATGAGTAAATTTATATATTTTTATTGTTGTTAGAAATAGGTATAAACGGTTAACCTTCAATCAATGTGCACCTTAGAATAAAATATAAATAAGTAGTTATCGGTTTTCATGTTAGCTTCACAAATTTTTTTGAAGAAAACTAAGAATCCCTTTTTCTTGTTTATTTTCTAAAAGTGAAATCATCGTGATTTCAGTGTTTTCTACATCAAAAACACCAACATATAACCTTAATTCAAGTTTGTTTAAGGAAACTATTTCTTTTCTTTTAGTTAAAACATAGAGTAAAAATATGTGGAAAATCACTAATGTTCGAAGGAATTAAAACAGCTCATTTTAAAGGTTAAATTTACAAGAAAAAAGCCAGACTAATTGTACAGAAGTAGCTAAATGAAGCATATTATGTTGAACTGATCTTGAGTTCCTGATAGTATAGCTATAAATATGCAAAACTGGTTTGAAAATAAAACGTGTAGTTCACATTAAACCTATATTGCGCTATTCTATTCATTCCACAAATTTTAGCATTTGATATGGTTTGGGTTACGTTCCCATTCAAATTTCATGTTTAATCGTAATACACAATGTTTGAGGTGGGACCTGGTGGGAGGTGACTGGATCATGGGGTTGAATTTCTCATAAATGGTTTAGTGCCATCCCCTTTGTACTGTCCATGAAAAAGTCAGGGAGTTCTCATGAGATCTGATCATTGAAAAGTGTGTAGCGTCTCCCCTACTCTCTCTTGCTTCTGCGTTTTGTGAACCGCCTGCTCCCACTTTGCCTTCCACCATGAATAAAAGCTCCCTGAGGCCTCCCCAGAAGCAGATGCCATCATGCTTCCTGTACAGCCTACAGAACAGTGAGCCAATTAAACCTCTTTTCTTTTCTTCTTTGTTTTCTCTTTTCCTTTTTCTGTCACCCAGGCTGGAGTGCAGTGGTGTGATCTCGGCTCACTGCAAGCTCCACCTCCCGGATTCACACCATTCTCCTGCCTCAGCCTCCCCAGTAACTGGGACTACAGGCGCCCGCCACCAAGCCTGGCTAATTTTTTTTTTTTTTTGTATTTTTAGTACAGACAGGGTTTCACCGTGTTAGCCAGGATGGTCTCGGTCTCCTGACCTTATGATCCACCTGCCTCAGCCTCCCAAAGTGCTGGGATTACAGGCATGAGCCACCGCGCTCAGCCAAACCTCTTTTCTTATAAATTACCCAGTCTCAGGTATCTCTTTTTAGCAATGAAAGAACAGAACAAGACAGTACTCCATAAATAATGCGTAATACTGAAACAAAATTTTGTCTCTTTAGAATATACAACATGCATTTATTGTTTCAGAAAGGTCCATTTTGGAGGTATGTAATTCACATATTAAATATAGAGAAAATATTATGTAATAGAAGCTCCAGACATTAAAATTACATTTAAAATGGCTTATTTATTGACCTCTGTTCACTTTATCATTGTATACATAGACTCCTCAATTTATATGAGAAAACACATTAAATCATCAAAAAAATATAAACTGGGCTGCTACTATTTGGCAGCTGCTTGCCCCGGTGCTGGAAAAAAAGGGATGAACAAAAACGATGGAAAGAAAGAGAGGGACAGAAACACAGCTCAGATTTGCTTTCATGCCTTAAACATCTGGAACTCCCAACAAAATATGGAAAATATCATCTTTTCAGGGAAAATGGCAACAAAGAACAGTGACATCAGAGATAAAAACAAGTAAGGTGAGCTCACTGCATGGAGTGAATTTCCAAACTGCTGCACAGATTTGGGGGAGCCAAACAAAGCTCATTATTCTTGCTGAGTTTGGAGACAGGTTTCAGAGGTCAGGGAGGCTAAGGTGGCAAGAATGTTGAGCAGAATAGCAGATAGATGGAAGGTAAACAGAAACACCTGCAGAGCAGTTCCTTAAATATTTTCTGTACTGTTATGCGTATGTGCTTCAGAAAACTACTGAGACCAGGGAAGAAAACTAGCAGAAGAATGAAGTGGGAGGAATAACCCTCAGGGATCAACCCAAAGCAGGAACAGTTTGTGTTCCTACCAGAAAGAATAAAGACCTCCTAACACATGAGAGAGTGTTGAACCTACACAGGCTTTTCTGTCTCTACACTCAAAATATCATGCCTGCAATGCCAGTACTTTCGAAGGCCAATGCAGAAGGATCTCTTAAGGCCAGAAGTTTGAGACCAGCCTGAACAGCATAGCGAGATCACACCTCTACAAAAAAGAAATAGGGGTGGGTGTGTGTGTGTGGGGGGGGGGGGTGTGTGTGTGTGTGTCCACCCCTGATGGCATATGCCTGTATTTCTAGCTACTTGGGAGACTGAGACAGGAGGACCACTGGAGCCCAGGACTTCGAGGGTGTAATGACATATGATTGTGCTACTGCACTTCAGCCTGGAGACAGAGTGAGACTCCATCTCTATCAGAGTAAACCTCAGAATTAATCACAATGATTTAACTGCCTCCCAGGAAAATAGTACAACATTATTTAAAGAAACTCCCCCAAACCTATTGCGCAATAATATATATCAGGATATGTGGCATTAGAAGAATACAAGATATGCAAAGAAGTAGAAATGCATGAACCTTAACAAGGATAAAAACCAACAAATAAAAACACATGATCATAATAACAGATGCAGAAAAGTATCTGATAAAATCCAACACATGTTAATGAAATCAAAAAGCTCTTAGAAAACAAGAAACAAGGGTATTTCCTGAGCTTAATAATATCTGTAAAAAACCTATAGCTAACACCATACTTAATGGTTAGACATCACCAGGTTTACTGCTAAGATAAGGAATAAAGCAAGGATGCTTCTTCTCATCACTCTTTTTCAACATCATACTGGAAATCCCAGTTAATGCAATAAGACAGAAAAAAATAAAGACATGCAGATTAGGAAGGAAGAAATAAAACATTATTCATTAACGGATGACATAACTGTCTACATAGAAAATAAAAAAGAATTGACCAAAAAAACTTCTCCTGGAGCAAATAAGTGATAATAATAAGGTGACGCAACATTAATATACAAAGGTCAAAAACTTTCTTATATGCCAGCAATGAGAAAGTGGAAATTGAAATTAAAACACGGGTTCCAAGATGACCAAAAGGAACAGCTCCATGCTACGGCTCCCAGCCTGAGTGATGCAGAAGACAGGTGATTTCTGCCTTTCCAACTGAGGTACCGGGTTCATCTCACTGGGGCTTGTCAGACAGTGGGTGCAAGACAGTGAGTGTAGCCCACCGAGCATGAGCTGAAGCAGGGCAAGGAATTGCCTCACCCGGGAAGCACAAGGGATCAGGGAATTCCCTTTCCTAGTAAAGGGAAGCTGCGTCAAATGGCACCTGGAAAATCAGGTCACTTCCACCCTAACACTGTCCTTTTCCAAATGTCTTAACAAACGGCACACTAGGAGTTACATCCTGTGCCTGGCTTGGTGGGTCCCATGCCCAAGGAGCCTCCTTCACTGCTAGCACAGCAGTCTGAGATTGAACTGCAAAGCGGCAGCAAGGCTGGGGTAGGGGCTCCCGCCATTGCTGAGGCTTTAGTAGGTAAACAAAGCAGCCAGGAAGCTCCAACTGGGTGGAGTCCACTACAGCTCAAGGAGGCCTGCCTGCTTCTGTAGACTCCACCTGTGGGGCCAGGGCATAGCCAAACAAAAGGAAGCAGAAACCTCTGCAGACTTAAATATCCCTGTCTGACAGCTTTGAAGAGAGTAGTGGTTCTCCCAGCACAGAGTTTGAGATCTGAGAATGGTCAGACTGCCTCCTCAAGTGGGTCCCTGATCCCCAAGTAGCCTAACTGGGAGGCATCCCCAAGTAGGGGCAGACTGACACCTCAAACAGCTGGCTACCCCTCTGAGATGAAGCTTCTAGAGGAACGATTGGGCAGCAACCTTTGCTGTTCAGCAATATTCACTGTTCCACAGCCCCTGCTGCTGATACCCAGGCAAACAGCATCTGGAGTGGAACTCCAGCAAACTCCAACAGATCTGCTGCACCTGAGGGTCCTGACTGCCAGAAGGAAAACTAACAAACAGAAAGGACATCCACACCAAAACTCCATCTGTACATCACCATCATCAAAAACCAAAGAGAGATAAAACCACAAAGATGGGAAAAAAACAGAGCAGAAAAACTACAAATTCTAAAAATCAGAGCACCTCACCCCTTCCAAAGGAATGCAGCTCCTCGATAGCAACAGAACAAAGCTGGAGGGAGAATGACTTTGACGAGCTGAGAGAAGAAGGCTTCAGACGATCAAACTTCTCCGAGCTAAAGGAGGAATTTCGAACTGTTCTTTTTACCAAAGAAGCTAAAAACCTTGAAAACACATTACATGAATGGTTAGCTAGAATAACCAGTGTAGAGAATCCTTCAGTGACTTGATGGAGCTGAAAACCATGGCATGAGAACTACATGACGAGTGCACAAGCTTCAGTAGCCGATTCAATCAACTGGAAGAAAGGGTATCAGTGATTGAAGATCAAATGAATAAAATGAAGCTAGAAGTTTAGAGAAAAAAGAGTAAAAAGAAACGAACACAGCCTCCAAGAAATATGGGACTAAAAGACCAAATCTACATCTGATTGGTGTACCTGAAAGTGATGGGGAGAATGGAACCAAGTTGGAAAACACTCTACAGGATATTATCCAGGAGAAATTCCCCAATCTAGCAAGGCAGGCCAACATTCAAATTCAGGAAATACAGAGAAGGCCACAAAGATACACCTGGAGAAGAGCAACTCCAAGACACATAATTTTCAGATTCACCAAAGTTGAAATGAAGGAAAAAATGTTAAGGGCAGCCAGAGAGAAAGGTCGGGTTACCCACAAAGGGAAGCCCATCAGACTAACAGCGGATGTCTCGGCAGAAACACTACAAGCCAGAAGAGAGTTGGGGCCAACATTCAACATTCTTAAAGAAAAGAATTTTCAACCCAGAATTTCATATCCAGTCAAACTAAGCCTCATAAGTGAAGGAGAAATAAAATCTTTACAGACAAGCACATGCTGAGAGATTTTGTCACCACTAGGCCTGCCCTACAAGAGATCCTGAAGGAAACATGAAACATGGAAAGGAACAACCAGTACCAGCCACTGCAAAAACATGCCAAATTGTAAAGACCATCGATGCTAGGAAGAAATTGCATCAACTAACGAGCAAAATAACCAGCTAACTTCATAATGACAGGATCAAATTCACACATAACAATATTAACCTTAAAGGTAAATGGGATAAATGCTCCAATTAAAAGACACAGACTGGTAAATTGGATAAAGAGTCAAACCCATCAGTGTGCTGTATTCAGGAGACCCATCTCACATGCAGAGACCCATATAGGCTCAAAATAAAGGGATGGAGGAAGATTTACCAAGAAAATGGAAAACAAAAAAAATGTAGGGGTTGCAATCCTAGTCTCTGATAAAACAGACTTTAAACCAACAAAGATCAAAAGAGACAAAGAAGGCCATTACAGAATGATAAAGGGATCAATTCATCAGGAATGGCTAATTATGTTAAATATATATGCACGCAATACAGGAGCACCCAGATTCATAAAGCAAGTCCTTAGAGACTTACAAAGAGACTTACACTCCCACAAAATAATAATGGGAGACTTTAACACCCCACTGTCAACATTAGACAGATCAACGAGACAGAAAGTTAAAAAGGATATCCAGGAATTGAACTCAGCTCTGCACCAAGGGGACCTAATAGACATCTCCAGAACTCTGCACACCAAGTAAACAGAATATACTTTCTTCTCAGCACTACATCACACTTATTCCAAAATTGACCACATAATTGGGAGTAAAGCACTCCTCAGCAAATGTAAAGGAACAGAAATGATAACAAACTGCCTCTCAGACCAAACAAGAACTCAGGATTAAGAAACTCACTCAAACCCGCTCAACTACATGGAAACTGAACAACCCGCTCCTGAATGACTACTAGGCATATAACAAAATGAAGGCAGAAATAAAGATGTTCTTTGAAACCAATGAGAACAAAGACACAACATGACAGAATCTCTGGGACATATTTATAGCAGTTTGTAGAGGGAAATTTATAGCACTAAATGCCCACAAGAGAAATCTGGAAAGATCTAAAACTGACACCCTAACATCACAATTAAAAGAACTAGAGAAGCAAGAGCAAACGCATTCAAGAGCTAGCAGAAGGCAAGAAATAACTAAGATCAGAGCAGAACTGAAGGAGATAGAGACACAAAAACCCTTCAAAAAATCAGTGAATCCAGGAGCTGGTTTTTTGAAAAGATCAACAAAATTGATAAACTGCTAGTAAGACTAATAAAGAAGAAAAGGGAAAGGAATCAAATGGACCCAGTAAAAAATGATAAAGGGGATATCACCACTGACCCCACAGAAATACAAACTACCTTCAGAGGATACTATAAACACCTCTACACAAATAAACTAGAAAATCTAGAAAAAATGGATAAATTCCTGGACACATACACCCTCCCAAGACTAAACCAGGAAGAAGTTGAATCCCTGAATAGACCAATAACAGGTTCTGAAGTTGAGGCAATAATTAATAGCCTACCAACCAAAAGAGATTCAGGACCAGATGGATTCACAGCCGAATTCTACCAGAGGTACAAGGAGGAGATGGTACAATTCCTTCTGAAACTATTCCAAAAAATAAGAAAAGAGGGAATCCTCCCTAACTCATTTTATGAGGCCAGCATCATCCTGATACCAAAGCCTGGCAGAGACACAACAAAAAAAGAGAATTTTAGACCAATATCCCTGATAAACATTGATGCACATATCCTCAATAAAATACTGGCAAACCGAATCCAGCAGCACATCAAAAAGTTTACCCACCATGATCAAGTGGGCTTCATTCCTGGGATGCAAGGCTGGTTCAACATACACAAATCAATAAATGTAATCCAGCATATAAATAGAACCAAAGACAAAATCCACATGATTATTTCAATAGATGCAGAAAAGGCCTTTGACAAAATTCAACAGCCCTTCATGCTAAAAACTTTCAATAAATTCGGTATTGATGGGATGTATCTCAAAATAATAAGAGCTATTGATGACAAACCCACAGCCAGTATTATATTGAATGGGCAAAGACTTGATGCATCCCCTTTGAAAACTAGCACAAGACAAGGATGCCCACTCTCACCACTCCTATTCAACCTAGTATGGGAAGTTCTGACCAGGGCAATCAGGCAGGAGAAAGAAATAAAGGGTATTCAATTTGGAAAAGATGAAGACAAATTGTCCTTGTTTGCAGATGACATGATTGTATATTTAGAAAATCCCATCATGTCAGCCCAAAATCTCCTTAAGCTGATAAGCAACTTCAGCAAAGTCTCAGGATACAAAATCAATGTGCAAAAATCACAAGCATTCTTACACACCAGTAGCACACCAACAGAGAGCCAAATCATGACTGAACTCCCATTCACAATTGCTTGAAAGAGAATAAAACACCTAGGAATCCAACTTACAAGGATGTGAAGGACCTCTTCAAGGAGAATTACAAACCACTGCTCAAAGAAATAAAAGAGGACACAAACAAATGGAAGAAAATTCCTTGCTCATGGATAGGAAGGATCAACATTGAGAAAATGGCCATACTGCCCAAGGTAATTTATAAATTCAATGCCATCCCCAACAAGCTACCAATGACTTTCTTCACAGAACTGGAAAAATAATATTTTAAAGTTCATATGGAACCAAAAAAGAGCCCACATTGCCAAGACAACCCTAAGCCAAAAGAACAAAGCTGGAGGCATCACGCTACCTGACTTCAAACTATCCTACAAGGCTACAGTAACCAAAACAGCATGGTACTGGTACCAAAACAGCAATATAGACCAATGGAACAGAACAGAGCCCTCAGAAATAATACCACACATCTACAGCCATCTGATCTTTGATGAACCTGACAAAAACAAGAAATGGGGAAAGGATTCCCTATTTAATAAATGGTGCTGGGAAAATTGGCTAGCCATAAGTAGAAAGCTGAAACTGGATCCCTTCCTTACACCTTATACAAAAATTAATTCAAGATGTATTAAAGACTTAAATGATAGACCTAAAACCATAAAAACTCTAGAAGAAAACCTAGGTAATACCACTCAGGACATAGGCATGGGCAAGGACTTAATGTTTAAAACACCAAAAGTAATGGCAACAAAAGCCAAAATTGACAAATGGGAACTAATTAAACTAAAGAGCTTCTGCACAGCAAAAGAAACTACCATCAGAGTGACCAGGCAACCTACAGAATGGGAGAAGATTTTTGCAATCTACTCATCTGACAAAGGACTAACATCCAGAGTCTACAAGGAACTCACAAAAATTTACAAGAAAAAAACAAACAACCCCATCAAAAAGTGGGGAAGGATATGAACAGACACTTCTCAAAAGAAGACATCTGTGCAGCCAACAGACACATGAAAAAATGTTCATCATCACTGCACCAGAGAAATGCAAATCAAAATCACAATGAGATAACATCTCACACCAGTTAGAATGGCGATCATTAAAAAGTCAGGAAACAACAGGTGCTGGAGAGGATGTGGAGAAATAGGAACACTTTTACACTGTTGGTGCGACAGTAAACTAGTTCAACCATTGTGGAAGAGAGTATGGCAATGTCTCAAGGATCTAGAACTAGAAATACCATCCCATTTGACCCAGCCATCCCATAACTAGGTATATACCCAAAGGATTATAAATCATGCTTGGATAAGGACACATGCACACATATGTTCACTACAGCACTATTCACAATAGCAAAGACGTGGAACCAACCCAAATGTCCATCAATGATAGACTGGATTAAGAAAATATCACACATATACACCATGGAATACTATGCAACCATAAAAAAGGATGAGTTCATGTCCTTTGTAGGGACATGGATGCAGTTGGAAACCATCATTCTCAGCAAACTATCGCAAGGACAAGAAACTAAACACTGCATGTTTTCACTCATAGGTGGAAACTGAACAATGAGAACACTTGGACACAGGAAGGGGAACATCACACACCGGGGCCTGTCGTGGGGTTGGGGAAGGGGGGAGGGATAGCATTAGGAGAGATACCTAATGTAAATGACAAGTTAATGGGTGCAGCACACCAACATGGCACATGTATACATATGTAACAAACCTGCATGTTTTTCATATGTACCCTAGAACTTAAAGTTTAATAAAAAAAGAAAAAAAAAAGAAATTAAAATACAATATCATTTATATTAGCATCCAAAAACAAAATACTTAGAAGTAAATCCAGAAAAATATACAAGATATATATAAAGAAAATTATAAGACTCTGATGAAAGCAATCAAATAACTAGAAAATGAAGAAATAGTTCATGTTCATGGATAGGAACACTCAATACTGTCATTATATTAGTTCTTCCCAAGTTGATTCATAGATTTAATGCAACCCAATCAAAATGTCAGCTTATTTCATGAATAACAACAAACTGATTCTACATGTTGTTATCAATAACAACAAACTGATTCTATATAGGCCGGGCAGGGTGGCTCACATCTGTAATCCCAGCAGTTTGTGAGGCCGAGGTGAGCAGATCACTTGAAGCCAGGAGTTTGAGGTCAGGCTGACAAATACAGTGAAACCAGGTCTCTACTGAAAATACAAAAATAAGCCAAGACTGGTGGTGGGCGCCTGTAATACAAGCTACTCAGGAGGCTGAGGCAAGAGAATCGCTTGAACCTGGGAGGCAGAGGCTGCAGTGAGCCAAGATCGCACCACTGAACTCCAGTATAAGCAACAGAATGAGACTGTCTCAATAAACAAACAAACAAACAAACTCTTTATGGAGAGGCAAAAGTCCTCGAATAGCTAAAATAACATTGAAAGAGGAGAACAAAGTTGGAGGACTAATATTTATCTGACCTTAGTATTTACTATAAAGCTATGGAAATCAAGATAATGTGGCATTGGTGAAATAATAGACAAACAGAGCAACATAACAGCATAGGGCCCAGAAACAGGCAAAACAATTAATTTTGATACAGACCTTGAATCACAGACAAAACAATTAATTTAGACACAGACTTTGCGTCCTTCACAAAAATTAATGCAAAATGGATCACAATCTTAAATGTAAAACACAAAACTGTAAAACTTCAAGTAACATAGGAGAAAATCTAGATGAGCTTTTGTTTGGCAATGACTACTTACATACAACACCAAAGACATAATCAATGGAACAAAGAATTAATAAAGTGGACTTCATTAAAATAAAATGAAAACTTCTGCTTATTGAAAGACACTGTCAAAAGTATGAAAAGATAAGCTACAGGCTAGGAGAAAATATTCTAGAAAACATATTTGAAAAAGGACAATAACCAAAAATACACAAAGAACTCTTAAAAACCCAAATAAGAAATCAAACCAACCTACTAAAACATGGTCCAGAAACCTTAATAGACACTTCACCAAAGAAGATGTAACAGTGGTAAATAACCATATGAGCTGATGTTCCACATTATAGATCGTGAGGGAAATGCAAAGTAAAACAACAATGATATACCACTAAGGGCTTATTAGAATTGCCAAAACCATAATATTGACAACACAAATGCTAGTAAGGATGTGGCACAAAAGCAGCTCTCATCCATTGCTGGTAAGAATGCAAAATGGTACAGCCACTATGGAAGAGGCTTCGATAGTTTCCTACAAAACTAAATATATGCTCATCCTATGATCCAGCAATCGTTCTCCATGGTCTTCATCAAAAGGAATTGAAAACCTATGTTCATAGAAAAGCCTGCACTTGAAAGTTGACAGAGATTTATTCATAATTGCAAAAACTTGGAAGCAACCAAATTGTTCTTCAGCAGATGAATAGACAAATATACTGGTACACCCAAACGATGGAATATTATTCAGCGTTAAATATAAATAAAATATCAAGCTATGATAAGATATAGAGAAAACCTAAGTGTATATTACTAAATGACAGAAGCTAATCTGAAAAGCCTACATACTATAGGATTACAACTATAGCATACCAACATTTCAGTCAAGGACAGACCGTTGTCCCATAAGATTATAATGAAGCTCAAAAATTTCTATTGCCTAGTGATGTCATACTGTCGTAAACTCACAGCGCATGGCATATGTGTTTGAGGTAGTGCTAGTGTAAACAAACCTACTGCACTGCCAGTCATATATCACATACAATTATGTACAGTACATAATACTTGACAATGATAAAATGACTTACTAGTTCACACATTTACTATATCATAAATTGTATTATTGTTTTAGAGTTTGCTTCTTTTGCTTCCATATGTTTTTAAAGTTAACTGTAAAATAGCCTCAGTAAGATCTTTCAGGAGGTATTTCCTCGGTTATCATAAGAGATGACAGCTCCATGCCTGTCATTGGCCCTGAAGACCTTTTAGTGGTACAAGATGTAGAGGGCGAAGGCAGTGACACTGATGATCCTGACCCCATATATGCCCAAACTAATGTGTGTGTTTGTGTACTAGTTTTTAACAAAAAAGTAATGCTTTGTGTATTAGTTTTTAACAAAAAACTTTAATGCTTATAAAAGCATTAAAGAAAATTCTTTGTGCAGCTATACAATGGTTTTGTGCTTTAAGCTAAGTGTTATTACAAAAAAGTAAAAAACTGAAGAAATATAAAGGCTTATAAATAAAAGTTACAGTAAGCTAAAGTTAATGTATTATTGAAGAAAAATATTCTCATAAATTTAGTGTAGCCTAAAGTACAGTATTTATAAAGTCCCCAGTAGTGCATGGTAATGTCTTATTCCTTTATATTCACTAGCCACCTACTCACCCAGAATAACTTCCAGACCTGCAAGCTCCTTTCATGATACGTTTCCTATACAGATGCTTTCTTTGATACCCATTTTTTTCTCCTTTGATACTACATTTTTATTATTGATTTATCTTCAAATTTTTTATCTTTAAATATTTCTTGCTGAGTTTGGAGACAGGTTTCAGAGGTCAGGGAGGCTAAGGTGGTGAGAATTTTGAGCAGAATAGCAGATAGATGGGAGGTAAACAGAAACACCTGCAGAGTGGTTCCTTAAATATTTTCTGTACTGTTATGTGCACGTGTTTGAGAAAACTACTGAGACCAGGGAAGAAAACTAGCAGAAGAATGAAGCGGGAGGAATAACTCTCAGGGATTAACCCAACTCAAGAATAGTTTGTATTCCTACCAGTGTAACAAGGGTATGAAGAGATAAGCTACAGGCTAGGAGAAAACATTGTAGAAAACATATTTGAAAAAGGACAATAACCAAAAATATACAAGGAACTCTTAAAAACCAAAATAAGAAATCAAACCAATCTACTAAAAAATGGGCCAGAAACCGTAAAAGACACTTCACCAAAGAAGATGTACCAATGGTAAATAACCATATGAAAAGATGCTCCACATTATATATTGTTAGGGAAATGCAAAGTAAAACAACAATGATATACCACTAAGAACTTATTAGAATTGCCAAAACCATAATATTGACAACACCAAATGCTAGTAAGGATGTGGCGCAAGAGCAATTCTCATCCATTGCCGGTAAGAATGCAAAATTGTACAGCCACTTTGGAAAAGGCTTTGGCAGTTTCCTACAAAACTAAATATATGCTCATCCTATGATCCAGCAATCATGATCCATGGTCTTCATCAAAAGGAACTGAAAATATCTTAGTAGAAAACCCTGCACTTGAAAGGTGATAGAGATTTATTCATAATTGCAAAACTTGGAAGCAACCAAGATGTTCTTCACTAGATGAATGGATAAATATACTGGTATATTGAGACAATGAAATATTATTCAGCATTAAAGATAATTAAAACATCAAGCTATGAAAAGATATAGAGAAAACTTAAGTGCGTTTTACTAAATGACAGAAACTAATCTGAAAAGCCTACATACTATACGATTCCAACTACAGCATACCAACATTTCAGTCAAGGACAGACAGCATGTATGACAGTTGTCCCATAAGATTATAATGAAGCTCAAAAATTCCTATTGCCTAATGATGTCATACATACTGTCGTAAACTCACAGTGTATGGCACATGTGTTTGAGGTACTGCTGGTGTAAACAAACCTACTGCACTGCCAGTCATGTAATAGTATATCACATACAGTTATGTACAGTACATAATTGATAATGATAAAACGACTTACTGGTTCATATATTTACTATATCATAAATTGTATTACTATTTTAGAGTGTGCTCCTTTTGCTTATATATATATATTTTTTTAAGTTAACTGTAAAATAGCCTCAGGAAGATCTTTCAGGAGGTATTTCCTTGGTTTTCATAGGAGATGACAGCTCCATGCCTGTTATTGGCCCTGAAGACCTGTTAGTGGTACAAGATGTAGAGGGGGAAGACAGTGACATTGATGATCATGAACCCGTATAGGCCCAAACTAATGCGTGTGTTTATGTATTAGTTTTTAACAAAAAAGTTTTATATATATATACACACACACACACACACGTATTACATATATAACACATACATATGCTTATAAAATCATTATATAAAGAACATACTTTGTACAGCTATACAATAGTTTTGTGCTTTAAGCTAAGTGTTATTACAAAAAATTAAAAAATTGAAGAAATATAAATACTCATCTGACAAAGGGCTAATATCCAGAACCTACAAAGAACTCAAACAAATTTACAAGGAAAAAACAAACAACCCCATCAAAAAGTGGGCAAAGGATATGAACAGACTTCTCAAAAGAAGACATTCATACAGCCAACAGACACATGAAAAAATGCTCATCATCACTGGCCATCAGAGAAATGCAAATCAAAACCACAATGAGATACCATCTCACACCAGTTAGAATGGTGATCATTAAAAAGTCAGGAAACAACAGGTGCTGGAGAGGATGTGGAGAAATAGGAACACTTTCATACTGTTGGTGGGACTGTAAACTAGTTCAACCATTATGGAAAATAGTATGGCGATTCCTCAAGGATCTAGAACTAGATTATGACCCAGCCATCCCATTACTGGGTATACACCCAAAGGATTATAAATCATGCTGCTATAAAGACACATGCACACCTATGTTTACTGTGGCACTATTCACAATAGCAGAGACTTGGAATCAACCCAAATGTCCATCAGTGACAGACTGGATTAAGAAAATGTGGCACATATACACCATGGAATACTATGCAGCCATAAAAAAGGATGAGTTTGTGTCCTTTGTAGGGACATGGATGCAGCTGGAAACCATCATTCTTAGCAAACTATCAAAAGAACAGAAAACCAAACACCGCATGTTCTCACTCCTAGGTGGGAACTGAACAATGAGATCACTTGGACTCGGGAAGGGGAACATCACACACCGGGGCCTATTACAGGGAGTGGGGAGTGGGGAGGGATTGCATTGGGAGTTATACCTGATGTAAATGACGAGTTGATGGGTGCTGATGAGTTGATGGGTGCAGCACAGTAACATGGCACAAGTATACATATGTAACAAACCTGCACGTTATGCACATGTACCCTAGAACTTAAAGTATAACAATAATAAAATAATAATAATAATAAATAATAATAATAATATAAAAATAAAACAGTACAGTAAGCTAAAGTTAATGTATTATTGAAGAAAAATATTCTCATAAATTTAGTGTAGCCTAATGTATAGTGTTTATAAAGTATCCAGTACTGCATGGTAATGTCTTATTCCTTTATATTCACTAGCCACCTACTCACCCAGAGTAACTTCCAGACCTGCAAGCTCCTTTCATGGTAAGTTTCCTATACAGATGTTTTCTTTGATACCCATTTTTTCTCCTTTGATACTATATTTTTATTATTTTTTTATCTTTAAATATTTTTGATACACACTTACCATTGTGTTACAAATGCCTACAGTACTCAGTACAGTAAATGGTTTACAGGTTTGTAACTCAGGCTACTCCATGCAGTCGACATGCGTAGTAGGCTATGCCAGCTAGATTTAAGTACATTCCATAATATTTGCACAGCGATGAAATTGTCTAAGTATGTATTTCTCAGAATGTATCTCCATTGTGAAGTCATGCATGACTATATGTGATATTCTGGAAAGTGCAACGTTATGGACACAGTAAAAAGTTCAGTGGTTGCTAGAGGTGAAGTGGAGGGGGTAGGGGTAAATAGGGAAAACATGGTGGAATTTTAGGGCAGTGAAACTGCTCTGTATGATGCTATAATGGGGTATACATGTCATTATAAACTGAGCAAAACCCATAGAACATACAACACCACTAGGGAAACCTAATGTAAACTTTCCATATTGGTGATAATGATGTGTCAATATAGGTTAATCAGTTGTAAAAAATGTGGCACTTTGAGAGATGTTTACAATGGGGAAACTATGTATGTATGGTGGCGATATGTAATATTTCTGTTCCTTTTGTTCAATTTTGCTATGAACTAAATACTGCTCTAAAAATTAAGTCTATTAAAAATGAAACAAAAATCACTCATGTAAACGGAGTGAGAAATTTCACACATATAATTAGTGAAAAAGACATTAAAAAGCTCTTGTAAATATACTGCATATATTCCAAAGTAGAAGAAGGCATGAGCCTGGTGAGGAGAGACAGATTGTATTTAAAAAGACACAAATTAAACTCCCAAAGATGAAAATACAATATCTTAGATGAAATATACATGGGACAGGATTAACAGCAGATTTGACACTCAGAAGAAAACATTGGTGAACTCAAAAATATGGCAACTTGAACAATTCAAATGAAACACATAGAGGAAAAACAGTGGAAAAAAACCCAGAACATCGGTGAACCCTGGCACAATACCAGGAGTTCTAACACACTTTTAGTTGAAATCCATAGTTGAAATTGTCCTAGTTCAGAGTAATGAGCTAGACAAAAATATTTAATGAAATAATGGCCAAAACCAACCCATAACAACTGTAAATTACATAAACAATAGTCCAAAGAAACACGCAGCACACTACACTAAAATATATCATAATTTCTGAAAATCCATGATTAAGAGTATTGAAATCAGCCCAAGGGAGGAAAAAGGACATTACGTACAGATGAACACAATTAGGAATTACTGTAGATTTACAATCACGAACAATGTAAGCCAGAAGACAATGAAGTGCCATATCTAATGTATTAAAAGGGGAAAAATGACAGACTAGGCCTCTGTACCCAATGAAAACTATTTTACTCAACAATAGAAATATGACTTTTAGAAATATAATATAAACCATCACATTGTCATTTACAGGTTAATTTCCCCTGAGCTTTTAGTCGTTTCATGGATATAGAAAGATGGATACCACCTACATAAATGATACCTTGTCTGGATCACGTTGCTCTGACTTCGAATGATATAAAGAGAAGCTGAAGTTACGATGGTCTTCAAAATGCCTCATTCATATATGTAACAGAAATTACATACACATAATCCTAAAATGAGATTAGATGTAAAATTGAGCAATGATCAAATATTACTCAGATCTAAAATAATTTTGTCCCTGATTATTAATTCTATAATTTAGCAGCTATTTCATTAACCCTTCTTCTTCGTGAATGAGTATCTTAGAGAGTGGTCCCTGTATGTTTATTAATGTTCTCCTCTTGCATTGCGGGAAGCCCATGGGCTTTTAGATGAGACAAGCGAATTCAACAAGCATATCGGGGGAAGTAGTTTAAATGCTAAATGGCACATTTATAGCTAATGTTTGGTAAGTATTTTAATGATCTATATATTTTAATATTAGTAATAAATAATTCATAATAATAATGACTTTAATATTTTTAGTAACAGAGAAGGAGTTTGAAGCACAGACAAAAATAAGATATCTGCCCAGAGGTAGCAAAGGGTTCAATCCAACCTTTAGTCCAGGTAGTCAGAATTCACGGCCCTGAGGCATAATCTATTATGTAGTGATGCTTCAAGCATGGATAGTAAAGGTAGGAAAGGTTCAGGGAATAGCCGATCAATTTGTTTGACTAAAGAAATGATGGAAAATACAATGGGAAATACAGGAAAATTTAACAGGAATATAAAAGAGGCTAGGGTTGTACTATATAAAATATTTCATTTCTGAATATAAGATTATGCTTTGAGTATGAAAAGCAATAAGATTATACTTTGAGTATGAGAAGCAATGAAAGACCTACCATCCACCAGATGGTGATAACAGGAACAATACATATTTACAGATTAAGTACCAGTTTGTGTAAGTAAAACTTTTTCTTTTTTTTTTTTAATTTATTTATTATTATTATACTTTAAGTTGTAGGGTACATGTGCATAACGTGCAGGTTTGTTACATATGTATACTTGTGCCATGTTGGTCTGCTGCACCCATCAACTCGTCATTTACATCAGGTATAACTCCCAGTGCAATCCCTCCCCCCTCCCCCCTCCCCATGATAGGCCCCGGTGTGTGATGTTCCCCTTCCTGAGTCCAAGTGATCTCATTGTTCAGTTCCCACCTATGAGTGAGAACATGCGGTGTTTGGTTTTCTGTTCTTGTGATAGTTTGCTAAGAATGATGGATTCCAGCTGCATCCATGTCCCTACAAAGGACACAAACTCATCCTTTTTTATGGCTGCATAGTATTCCATGGTGTATATGTGCCACATTTTCTTAATCCAATCTGTCACTGATGGACATTTGGGTTGATTCCAAGTCTTTGCTATTGTGAATAGTGCTGCAATAAACATACATGTGCATGTGTCTTTATAGCAGCATAATTTATAATCCTTTGGGTATATCCCCAGTAATGGGATGGCTGGGTCATATGGTACATCAAGTTCTAGATCCTTGAGGAATCGCCATACTGTTTTCCATAATGGTTGAACTAGTTTACAATCCCACCAACAGTGTAAAAGTGTTCCTATTTCTCCACATCCTCTCCAGCACCTGTTGTTTCCTGACTTTT
>NC_037676.1:13208791-13261175 GCF_003255815.1 Theropithecus gelada
TCAAGATGGATTAGAGACTTAAATGTTAGACCTAATACCATAAAAATCCTAGAGGAAAACCTAGGTAGTACCATTCAGGACATAGGCATGGGCAAAGACTTCATGTCTAAAACACCTATTTACGTACAGACACATTTTGGTTCATTACATCACCTTTCATCCAACTTACAGGAATTTCACTAATATTTTTGGCCTCTCTGTTATTAACTCTGGCTAAAAGAGCTTCAGGAAGTTGTAGTAAGGTGGCCGGTGCTCTTAAAGTTGCTGGAGTTTTGCTAACTAATTTTCTCAGAGTAGTCATACTGTGAACATGTTGTAGCAGATTAAAAATACCTATAAAACATACAAGCAAATAAGTGTAAAAATTAAAATAGCTTTTACAATTTCATGTAAGCGATGCCTCTCATTGTGAGGCTGAAATAGTGTTGACATCTTTTTTTTTTTTTGGTTTTTGGTAAAACAGCTTAACAGGAATCACATCATATATAAAATTGCTGCAAAGAAGTCTTTCCTTTAAAAAGAAAAAAAATCTACAATGCTTCATAACCCTGTTGGCAGCAGACCCTTGTCATTTCAAGAAACAATGCAGCCTTCACTGAAACACATGCGTGGAGGAGGGACGTCTGTTATCTGTGCAGGTCGTAATTCCTGGTCATCTGTTTAAACATGCAGTGGCATTTTCAATGTAATTAAATTTTTAACTGTACAACCAAACTTTGCCTATATATTGGCATGTATAATAAATTATGAATTACAATTGTTAAAAACCATTGATTTGAAATATGTAGAGTAAGCCTTCAGCCTCTTGACTACACCATGAGATTCATTCTTTTAGAAATTATTTAAACCACATTAAATAAACCTAAGTTAAAACATTTTAAAACTGATACTGATAAAGAAGGAAAATTGAATCTTCAAGTTATATTTTCCTTGTATTTCATGATGGAGCAATTATTTGCACCTAGAACAATTTAAGTAATAAAGGTACATGAATAAAACAAACTTTATAATTATTATGTGGTATTTTGGGTGGACATTTCCAATTGCAGAGTAAGAAAGATTTAAAAAATTCCTTCATTACTATTTAGAATTAGACAAAGATAGAACTTTAGCTTGAGCTATTAGGGCATATTTAAAATGTATCTAAAAAATGAAAAGACACTTAATTTTTCTGAATTAACAACATTCAAACTTTTCAGTCCCATAGTTTATGAAATTGGAGGAGCCCTTTTATATGACAACCTGAATTTAAAACATACTTTGGTTAATTCATGTATGTCACTAATACTGCTATTTATTGAATTGGTCCAGTAAGGCCATATCCACTTTTAAGGGCTAACTCTGTCTGTAGGGCTGTGGCATTATTCTAATTAATCACTTCATATGAGTTATTAAATATTTTGAGTATTATTCATTTCCATATCTACATTAACAGCAATATTGATGTCTACTACATATAAAGCTAGTTTTTTATGCAAATTAAAATGAATGATTCCATTTACAGGACAATCTATTTAAATATTACAGATGGTCAGACAGTCATTAGAAAGAAACCTAGCCAAGTTAATAATGCTGTCAATAAATGCTCATTAAACAATGAGTAAAGCTTTCATTGAAGTAAAGGGCATTCATCTAGTTTATCACCCAAAACCAGTGTACTAGAATTCGTGACAGCAAGACTTGGGTTTAACTGTTACACTAATAAACCTATAGATGTACAACCACAATATGGTGGTCAAAAAGGAAAATTAAGGAAGCCCATATTTCTACTAATGAATAAATAACTAATTACTTCTAATAAACTGTATGTTTCTTCTCAGGCAGACTTAACTCTCAAGACTTAACTTACCTCCTAACCAGGTAGTGCATATAAAAAGTCATCTGAGGAATTTATATAGAAAATTATTCTTGCCTTCCAATTACTTTATGGAGTATCATTTACAGTATATGTTTAGAAGTAATTTGGAATCTTGGCTCCACCCCAATCCAGCTATAGAAAGGATATCCAAAGGAATAATTGCTGTAATATGTGTAAGCACTAAATTTGAATAATTTGAAATATATGATATAGCAACAAATAAAATTTAAAAAAATCTGGTGCACTAAATAAAATGTTTCCAAGGGAGAAACAGGAGTGATGGGACTCTAAACATAGCAAGAACAATTAGGAGATTGTTTCAATAATTTAAGTGAGATATAAGACATCTGAAAATAAATTAGGAGTAATGGAGTTGGAGGGAAGGTAGCTGGAATTGATAAATTGGTCACTAGGGCATATAGCTTTAAAAGCATATTATGTGAGGAGGATAGAGATGGGAAATAGGAAGACAGCCAGGTTTTGAGGTTCTGGAGATCGTGGCTATTATTAACTAGAAGCAGTGGCACTGGGGTGCAATAGATTTTTCAGGTTTAGACATGTTGCAGTGGCTGAAATTATGGACAAAATGCTCTAGACTACATCAGGGAAGAAGTTTGGAATAGTGACCTATGTTTTAATGCATAGTTTTGAATAAGATAAATATGTAATGATTGCAAAGAAAATACCAAATTCTGATTGTCCAGGAAGGGAGAAAGACCAGCTAAAGACAGTAAAATGATACTGCCATGTGCCTTCATCAGCAGCACAAGGGATAAACTAACAAATCATTATTAACATTTTCAAACCGGGTACCTGAATTATACTTCACCCTTTGCAATTCACCTTACAAAACATTCAGTGATAATATTTAATATAGGACCACTAACATGATCACACCAAAACCAAGCCAAGCCAAATGAACAAAAACATTCTCTAGTTTGGGCCAAAAAAAATGGTCTATTTTGAAGATTTGTACATTTTACATTATTTCAGTGGCTATAAATGTAATTATAAAACCTTAACAAAAGTTCATTTCCCAAGGCTTTTTCTCACTTTAAAGAAAAATATATTTAAAAAAATTTTAAAGGAAGCACAGTCAATTTTCTTATTTCAATTGTTAAAGTTATTATAATAGTCCTTTTTATTATTATACTTTAAGTTCTAGGGTACATGTGCACAACGTGCAGGTTTGTTACATATGTGTATTTGTGCCATGTTGCTGTGCTGCACGCATCAACTCAGCAGCACCCATCAACTCGTCATTTACATCAGGTAAAACTCCCAATGGCATCCTTCCCCCCGCTCCCCCCCATAATAGACCCCGGTGTGTGATGTTCCCCTTCCAGAGTCTAAGTGATCTCATTGTTCAGTTCCCACCTATGAGTGATAACATGCAGTCTTTGGTTTTCTGTTCTTGCAATAGTTTGCTGAGAATGATGATTTCCAGCTGCATCCATGTCCCTACAAAGGAAACGAACTCATCCTTTTTTATGGCTGCATAGTATTCCATGGTGTATATGTGCCACATTTTCTTAATCCAGTCTGCCACTGATGGACATTTAGGTTGATTCCAAGTCTTTGCTATTGTGAATAGTGCCGCAATAAACATAGGTGTGCATGTGTCTTTACAGCAGCATGATTTATCATCCTTTGGTTATATACCCAGTAATGGGATGGCTGGGTCATATGGTACTTCTAGTTCTAGATCCTTGAGGAATCGCCATACTGTTTTCCATAATGGTTGAACTAGTTTACAATCCCACCAACAGTGTAAAAGTGTTCCTATTTCTCCACATCCTCTCCAGCACCTGTTGTTTCCTGACCTTTTAATGATTGCCATTCTAACTGGTGTGAGATGGTATCTCATTGTGGTTTTGATTTGCATTTCTCTGATGGCCACTGATGATGAGCATTTTTTCATGTATCTGTTGGCTGTATGCATGTCTTCTTTTGAGAAATGTCTGTTCATATCCTTTGCCCACTTTTTGATGGAGTAGTTTGTTTTTTTCTTGTAAATTTGTTTGAGTTCTTTGTAGGTTGTGGATATTAGTCCTTCGTCAGATGAGTAGATTGCAAAAATTTTCTCCCATTCTGTAGGTTGCCTGTTCACTCTGATGGTAGTTTCTTTTGCTGTGCAGAAGCTCTTTAGTTTAATGAGATCCCATTTGTCAATTTTGGCTTTTGTTGCCATTGCTTTTGGTGTTTTAGACATGAAGTCCTTGCCCATGCCTATGTCCTGAATGGTATTACCTAGGTTTTCTTCTAGGGTTTTCGTGGTTTTAGGTCTAACATTTAAGTCTCTAATCCATCTTGAATTAATTTTCGTATAAGGAGTAAGGAAAGGATCCAGTTTCAGCTTTCTACTTATGGCTAGCCAATTTTCCCAGCACCATTTATTAAATAGGGAATCCTTTCCCCATTTCTTGTTTCTCTCAGGTTTGTCAAAGATCAGATGGATGTAGATGTGTAGTATTATTTCTGAGTGCTCTGTTCTGTTCCATTGGTCTATATCTCTGTTTTGGTACCAGTACCATGCTGTTTTGGTTACTGTAGCCTTGTAGTATAGTTTGAAGTCAGGTAGCGTGATGCCTCCACCTTTGTTGTTTTGACTTAGGATTGTCTTGGCAATGTGGGCTCTTTTTTGGTTCCATATGAACTTTAAAGCAGTTTTTTCCAATTCTGTGAAGAAACTCATTGGTAGCTTGATGGGAATGGCATTGATTCTATAAATTACCTTGGGCAGTATGGCCATTTTCACGATATAGATTCTTCCTATCCATGAGCATGGTATGTTCTTCCATTTGTTTGTGTCCTCTTTTATTTCACTGAGCAGTGGTTTGTAGTTCTCCTTGAAGAGGTCCTTTACATCCCTTGTAAGTTGGATTCCTAGGTATTTTATTCCTTTGAAGCAATTGTGAATGGAAGTTCATTCATGATTTGGCTCTCTGTTTGTCTGTTACTGGTGTATAAGAATGCTTGTGATTTTTGCACATTAATTTTGTATCCTGAGACTTTGCTGAAGTTGCTTATCAGCTTAAGGAGATTTTGGGCTGAGATGATAGGGTTTTCTAAATATACAATCATGTCATCTGCAAACAGGGACAATGTGACTTCTTCTTTTCCTAATTGAATACCCTTGATTTCTTTCTCTTGCCTGATTGCCCTAGCCAGAAATTCCAACACTATGTTGAATAGGAGTGGTGAGAGAGGGCATCCCTGTCTTGTGCCAGTTTTCAAACGGAATGCTTCCAGGTTTTGCCCATTCAGTATGATATTGGCTGTGGGTTTGTCATAAATAGTTCTTATTATTTTGAGATACGTTCCATCAATACCAAATTTATTGAGAGTTTTTAGCATGAAGGGCTGTTGAATTTTGTCAAAAGTCTTTTCTACGTCTATTGAGATAATCAAGTGCTTTTTGTCTTTGGTTCTGTTTATATGCTGGATTACGTTTATTGATTTGTGCATGTTGAACCAGCCTCACATCCCAGGGATGAAGCCCACTTGATCATGGTGGGTAAACTTTTTGATGTGTTGCTGGATTCGGTTTGCCAGTGTTTTATTGAGGATATTTGCATCAATGTTAATCAGGGATATTGGTCTAAAATTCTCTTTTTTTGTTATGTCTCTGCCAGGCTTTGTTATCAGGATGATGTTGGCCTCATAAAATGAGTTAGGGAGGATTCTCTCTTTTCGTATTGATTGGAATAGTTTCAAAAGGAATGGTAGCAGCTCCTCCTTGTACCTCTGGTAGAATTCGGCTATGAATCTGTCTGGTCCTGGACATTTTTTGATTAGTACGCTATTAATTATTGCCTCAGCTTCATAGCCTGTTATTGGTCTATTCAGGGATTCAACTTCTTCCTGGTTTAGTCTTGGGAGGGCGTACGGGTCCAGGAATTTATCCATTTTTTCTAGATTTTCTAGTTTATTTGTGTAGAGGTGTTTATAGTATTCTCTGATATTAGTTTGTATTTCTGTGGGGTCGGTGGTGATATCCCCTTTATCATTTTGTATTGCGTCTATTTGATTCTTCTCTCTTTTCTTCTTTATTAGTCTTGCTAGCGCTCTATCAATTTTGTTGATCTTTTCAAAAAACCAGCTCCTGGATTCACTGATTTTTTGGAGGGTTTTTTGTGTCTCTGTCTTCATCAGTTCTGCTCTGATCTTAGTTATTTCCTGCCTTCTGCTAGCTTTTGACTGTGTTTGTTCTTGCTTCTCTAGTTCTTTTAATTGTGATATTAGGATGTCAATTTTAGATCTTTCCAGCTTTCTCTTGTGGGCATTTAGTGCTATAAATTTCCCTCTACACACTGCTTTAAATGTTTCCCAGAGATTCTGGTATGTTGTATCTTTGTTCTCATTGGTTTCAAAAAACATCTTTATTTCTGTCTTCATTTTGTTATATACCCAGTAGTCATTCAGGAGCAGGTTGTTCAGTTTCCATGTAGTTGAGCGGTTTTGATTGAGATTCTTAGTTTTGAGTTCTAGTTAGATTGCACTGTGGTCTGAGAGACAGTTTGTTATAATTTCTGTTCTTTTACATTTGCTAAGGAGTGCTTTACTTCCAACTATGTGGTCAATTTTGGAATAAGTGTGATGTGGTGCTGAGAAGAATGTATATTCTGTTGTTTTGAGGTAGAGAGTTCTGTAGATGTCTATTAGGTCTACTTGGTGCAGAGTTGAGTTCAATTCCTGGATATCCTTGTTAACTTTCTGTCTCGTTGATCTGTCTAATGTTGACAATGGGGTGTTGAAGTCTCCCATTATTATTGTATGGGAATCTAAGTCTCTTTGTAAATCTCTAAGGACTTGCTTTATGAATCTGGTTGCTCCTGTAATGGGCGCATATATATTTAGGATAGTTAGCTCTTCCTGTTTAATTGATCCCTTTACCATTATGTAATGGCCTTCTTTGTCTCTTTTGATCTTTGATGGTTTAAAGTCTGTTTTATCAGAGACTAGGATTGCAACCCCTGCTTTTTCTTGTTCTCCATTTGCTTGGTAGATCTTCCTCCATCCCTTTATTTTGAGCCTATCTGTGTCTCTGCGTGTGAGATGGGTCTCCTGAATACAGCAAACTGATGGGTCTTGACTCTTTATCCAGTTTGCCAGTCTGTGTCTTTTAATTGGAGCATTTAGTCCATTTACATTTAAGGTTAAGATTGTTATGTGTGAACTTGATCCTGTCATTGTGATAGCTGGTTATTTTGCTTGTTAGTTGATGCAGTTTCTTCCTAGCCTCAATGGTCTTTACATTTTGGCATGTTTTTGCAATGGCTGGTACCGGTTTTTCCTTTCCATGTTTAGTGCTTCCTTCAGGATCTCTTGTAGGGCAGGCCTGGTGGTGACAAAAATCTCTAAGCATTTGCTTGTCTGTAAAGGATTTTATTTCTCCTTCACTTATGAAACTTAGTTTGGCTGGATATGAAATTCTGGGTTGAAAATTCTTTTCTTTAAGAATGTTGAATATTGGTCCCCACTCTCTTCTGGCTTGTAGAGTTTCTGCCGAGAGATCTGCTGTTATTCTGATGGGCTTCCCTTTGTGGGCAAGTCGACCTTTCTCTCTGGCTGCCCTTAACATTTTTTCCTCATTTCAACTTTGGTGAATCTGACAATTATGTGTCTTAGAGTTGCTCTTCTCGAGGAGTATCTTTGTGGCATTCTTTGTATTTCCTGAATTTGAATGTTGGCCTGCCTTACTAGGTTGGGGAAGTTCTCCTAGATGATATCCTGAAGAGTGTTTTCCAACTTGGTTCCATTTTCCCCGTCACTTTCAGGCACACTAATCAGACATAGATTTGGTCTTTTCACATAATCCATATTTCTTGGAGGCTTTGTTCATTTCTTTTTCTTTTTTTTTCTCTAGACTTCTCTTCTCACTTCATTTTGTTCATTTGATCTTCAATCATTGATACTCTTTCTTCCAGTTGATTGAGTCGGTTACTGAAGCTTGTGCATTTGTCACATATTTGTCGTGTCATGCTTTTTATCTCTGTCAGTTCATTTATGGCCTTCTCTACATTGGTTATTCTAGTTATCCATTCTTCTATTCTTTTTTCAAGATTTTTATTTTCTTTGTGCTGGGTACGTAGTTCCTCCTTTAGCTCTGAGAAGTTTGATCGACTGAAGCCTTCTCCTCTCAACTTGTCAAAGTCATTCTCTGTCCAGCTTTGATCCATTGCTGGCGATGAGCTGCGTTTCTTTGGAGGGGGAGATGTGCTCTTACTTTTTGAATTTCCAGCTTTTCTGCCCTGCTTTTTCCCCATCTTTGTGGTTTTACCTGCCTTTGGTCTTTGATGCTGGTGACGTACTGATGGGGTTTTCGTTTGGGTGTCCTTTCTGTTTGTTAGTTTTCCTTCTAACAGTCAGGACCCTCCGCTGTAGGTCTGTTGGAGATTGCTTGAGGTCCACTCCAGACCCTGTTTGCCTGGGTATCAGCAGCAGAGGCTGCAGAAGATAGAATATTACTGAACAGCGAGTGCTGCTGTCTGAATCTTGCTCTGGAAGCTTCGTCTCGGGGTGTGCCCCACCGTGTGAGGTGTGAGGTGTTGGTCTGCACCTCAGTTGAAAATGCAGAAATCACCTGTTTCTGTGTCGCTTGCGCTGGGAGCTGGAGGCTGGAGCTGTTCCTATTTGGCCATCTTGCTCGCAATCCCATAATAGTCCTTTTCTATGTTAGCATTATGAAATTGTATTTGACTACTCTTGAGTAGCTCTTTAATACAAATTTTCTGAAGCGTAATTTTGAGATGAATATCAAAAGAAAAAAGGGCTTATGCTTTTATACGCTAATTTTACTTGTTTATTCAAAAAACCTACATAGCTTTTTTGAAAATTGAAAAAGTTTGAATAACTTAAATAAGCAGTGACAAAACTGTAAAATCACAGGCATTTGAAAATTTTTAATTAATGAAATAATTTCATGATTATGTGGTAAGTAAAAACAAATACATGGTTTAATGCTAATTTCAAAGATTTATATGTCAATAAACACAACTATAGGTAAATACAATAAAGTGTTGATGATCATTACTTTTATTATGTATATATTTTAAATTCCCTGAAGTAAGCATCTAATGATTTTATAACCAGAGTTTTGGTTAGCAGAAACACACAATTAAACAATTCAGAAAAACATTGCAAATAAAACTAAGTGAATTCAAGAATAAAACACTCAGAGACATGTCAAAATATTTCAATATAGTTTGTTATTTGTTAGGCAAACAAGAAAAATGTAAAGACAGAATGTTGGACTTTAAGTAAACTTCATGCTGTAACAGTTTATATTCTAAATAGGAAAATCCATTGAGATTCTGAATCTTGCTTTTGTGAAACTACTTGTATTTTGTTGAAAATGGAATTCTACTAGGGAACATCCTTCAATGAGTGTTTTAACATGCCTCTAAGCTTTGAAATATAATGGTAATCTCCAAATGCCATTAGACACAAACAATTCCAAGAGATAAAAGCAAAATTGAGCCTTGTATTCTATAGTTTGAAGCTCTAAAAGATTAAGAATCCACAGTTAATAACCACATCCTATATTTTAATATGTAAAAGCATCTCTATGTAGCCAAAACCCCATTTTCAAGCCATAAGCAAATTAAAAATATGAAACACAATTTTTTAAAACTTTAATATACTCTATTTCTAATAGATATTGAAAGATCTTAAGTAGGACATTTCTTGGAAATCTCCAAATATTTACTTTACTTAGAAGCTTTTATATGTACAATTAAGGGCGCTATTGAAAAAAATACAAATTACATGCTAAGATTAAAGCAAATTATGATTTCTTTTCTCATTAACACCACCCAACACACATGACCCATAGAGGTAGGACTGTGAGAGATTATTTACATACTTGCTCCATAAGGAACATTTCTAATAACAATTCATTTTTTTACAGTAGTTATTTTGATAGAAGGGGCCAATATATTTGGGAATTTTTAGCACACTAAGGGCTTTTGTTATTGCTAACATAATTAAATTCTAGATTTAGTGAATTATATTATATACAAAAGTACACCTCCTTACCAGTGGGAGTAATTTGCCCTACAGAAATCTGTTATAACATTTAAATGAAATTGTTAATCAGGGACTATTTACAACTGCACCTGCTCTTATTTGTAGGATGAAACTGCGTAATCACTGTCAATTCTTCCAGATAGAAGCAGTGGATATCCATTAATACAACAGAAGCATAATTAAAGATAATCCCCATCGGCTATAGTATCCTGGCTTTGTTAGACTGAGCAAAGTGAGGACAGAGAACACCAAGGAGGAAAATGGGCGGAGACTGGTTGTTTATGACAATGTCACTGACTGCCTACACAGGATACTGAAGGAATTAGTCAAAAAAGTTCTTGATAAAGTCATAAAGAATAAAGTTAGAAAAAGAAAGTTTAAAGAATTAAGCAATGGTGAATTCTTACTTTCAAAGGAAGAATTCAGAATGCAAAAGCAGTTGAGAATGAGACAAATTCGCGCCACAAACATTTCTTTTTTTTTTTTTTTTTTTTTTTAAGCTCATGGACTTCTAAAAGGTTATTTTGGGCCCCTGTTGTGTGTATAAGATACTACAGGAAGTAATTTTAGAGAAAGGGTTATGTCTATTATGGTCTCAAATAATCCGTATATCTAATATATGTAATTTATCCTCCTTGTTTGAATATTTCCACAATTTCAAAAGTCACTCTTGAGTCTTACTGATGGCTTCCCGCTCCTTGTCTCCTGTGTGGGCTCCCTGCAGTCCCTGCAACTCAGCCAGGAGGTCTCAGGCTGAGTTTGAAAAAGCTGCTGAGGGTATTAGTCACCTCAAGATCAAGCTAAAGGATGATGAGATGCTGTTGATCTAAGAACACTGCAACCAAGTGGCTGTGGGCAACAGAAATACAGAAGTACAGCAAGGACACAAGGGGTGTCTGGAATAAACTGAAAGGAACTACCAAGAATGACGCCATGAAAGCTTAGTCCACAAAGTAGAAGAGTTCAAGAAAAACTAGAGATGCGATTTGGTTTCCAGTCATACATTGAAGCTAAACTGATGCAATGCCTAGTTTTTTCTAATACTGAGCATGGTATAAAATAATGAAAATAACCAGTTAACTTAGTTCCTTCATTCTGTTCAGAATATGGCTCTAGGTAAAACAATTATTGACCATCTCCAAGTAGTTTTTAATCTGAAATCAATTAAAAGTGCATTTTTTACATTAGAAAAAAGTCACTATTAATGAATTTATATGGAATAGAGATTTAGCCATTGTTGACAGAGGACATATGTGTTAGTGGTATGAAATAAAGTCATGTATGTGCTCTAAACACTGCACTTAAAGTATTTCAGATTATAAAGTCATTATAATCAGTATGTCCAAGTGAACTTAAGCTTAGAATTCAACCTACATTCTGTGGAAGAAATACATGAAAGAATCAAGATGTTAATAAGTCCTCCTACATGTATCACTTTTTAGCATACTATAAATGCACTTATTTATTATGCTTATTGTCTGTCTCTCCACTTAAACAAACTCCTACAGGACAGGCTGTCTTTTTCTTCAGTGATGAATGAAATGTATCTAAATGAATAAACAATACTTGGATGAGGCACTCAGTGTTTGGTGAATGAAAGAATGCTCTTGATCTGAAAAATACAAATTACATACTCATGTTGTTCTTTGAAATTTTAAATAAAATGTGGGAATATTTATTTTAGATAGTTTAAAGAAGCTAAAAATCTCTAAAAATTTAGGTGACAGAGATTCTATAAAACGTGTCAATCAATATACGAACAAACAAGCTGTAAATGAGGAAAAAAGAAAGAAAATACAAAAGGACGACCTAGCATGGGTATTTGGAAGGGCTGCTTAATTATGATGTCTAAGTAACCTAACTTATATAATTGTAAAAGATCAGAAATTCCAAAAATTTCAAAATATTTATTCAATCATAGGCATATATGCCTCTTGGAGAGGTTCAGCTAATCCTAAATATTACTGATATGAATAATATCACCTAAAAAAAGGAATATTTGACTCATATGATAGAAAGAGTTATAGAAATAAAGACCAGCATAGATGTAAGAATACGATTTATGTTGGTCAGATTTAAACAACATTCTTCATAATCATGTGTCCAAATACAGAAGAATAAAATAGCAATAATAAACCAATCAAAAAGTGCAATTAAAATTTTTTTGCTGTAATAAAAAATCGAACTTAATATAAGAAAACAACACGAAAACATCTTCCTAATACATACTTTTATAACTGTTTTGTGAAAAAATAAATTACAAATGTTGTATCTATATATTGTGTGCTTCTTTTTTCAAAATGAATATTTTTGTTTAGTAAATTTCCATAATTGATACACAAAATAGTAGTAAGATAGTTCACTTATAAATTGATCAATTGATTGAAATAATAATTTTTAATTTTATTTTAAATCTCTCAAGAATGTCAACAACATATTCTACTATTTTTAGTCAAGAATTTCTTGTGAAAAACTATAATTAAGAAAAATAAAATCCCAGTTTCATCTGACCATTAATTTTTTAAAACCTAAATTACATAGTTAAATTGATATATAAGAATGATTAATTTTTATGAATTTCAAAAACTTACATCATCAAGATTAATGAAATATCTTAAAACAAAACCAACTACAGGAAATTGTCAAATGAGCCAAGAGAGAAGTATAATTATACATATTGTATAGGAAGCAGACATGAAAAGGGTGATTTACTATTATCATAGGGGATAAGATGGTCCCATTAAGATGACCAGGACTATTATCAGAGAAATTTATTTTATATACACATATCCACCGATAATACCTACATACACACCAGTAATACTATATAGGAAAGTAATCTTTGTTTATATTTCTTAGCATTAAAATATTCTTGTTGCACACATTTGGTGTATTGTCCAGGCACTTCTTCTGATCCTAGGTGTTCGTAAAGCATACATAAAAAAGTAACTGCTTTGTGGAGAAATATGCTTTGCTATCTAATACAGAAATTTTGAAATATTTGTATTGCCGTTTGGGACAAACTGAATATACTCTGCTTAAAAGTTCTGCCTAAATTATTGGAATCCTTTTATACCTATCTTAGACAAAATCATCTAAATTCTATCTTTTGGAGTTTAGAGTTAGTAATCATGGCAAATATTTCATCTCCTAAAAGAAAAACGATTCAGGAAAAGAAATCTTGAGTATGAAACTTCAATTTTCTGATTTCACTGAACGCGATATCTAAGATGCAGAAACAAATAACAATTCTGAACCTTGATGGAATATTTACTTCGATTGGCTTTCCCCCAGAAGTGGCCATGGATTACCGAAAATATTTTCGGAGCTCACTGTATAACTTTAAAGGATAGTGGTCGAGTTGCAACCGTGGCTATAACTAGTTTATCTGTTTATACATTTCAGGCACAGTGAAACGTGTTATAAAAAATTAAATAGACACAGGTTTGTGGTGAGGATTATCTAGATTAAGTAAATTGTTAGATCTATATTACATTTGTGCATAAATATTCTAATACTAACTTGAAGAATATATGAAATATTCATTAATTGAATATTCTAATCTGTTAAAATGACCTTAATAATTTCTATTCCTTTATAATTTTACTTTCATTTGAAAAAAGATTAATTCAATACCTTCTTTTTTTTTCCCCCCAGATGAATCTTGCTCTGTCACCCAGACTGGAGTGCAATGGCACAATCTTAGCTCACTGCAACCTCTGTCTCCTAGGTTCAAGCGATTCTCCTGCCTTAGCCTCCTGAGTAGCTGGGATTATAGGCATGCACTACCACATCCAGCTAATTTTTGTAATTTTAGTAGAGACAGGGTTTCACCATGTTGGTCAGACTGACCTCAAACTCAGGTAATCCACTCCCCTTGGCCTCCCAAAGTACTGGGATTACAGACGTGAGCTACCATGACTGGCATCTTTTTTTTTTTTTTTTTTTTTTTTTTTTTTTTGAGACGGAGTTTTGTTCTTGTTACCCAGGCCCAGGCTGGAGTGCAATGGCGTGGTCTTGGCTCACTGCAACGTCTGTCTCCTCGGTATAAGTGATTATTCTGCCTCAGCCTCCTGAGTAGCTGGGACTACAGGCGCCCACCACCATGCCCAGTTAATTTTTGTATTTTTAGTAGGTATGGGGTTTCACCATGTTGGCCAGGCTGATCTCGAACTCTTGACCTCAGGTGATCCACCCACCTCAGCCTCCCAAAGTGCTGGGATTATAGGCCTGAGCCACCATGTCCAGCCTTGAGGGCATTTTAAACAGCATTTAATTTTCAGTCACATTAATATACCGGATGCAGTTGAGCAGTTATGACCAAGTTTCCATATTTGGAGGCAGTTACCATTCTATTTTGACTGTTGCCTGGCTGATAGCAGTTGTAATTTGTCATTTCTTGCAAAACAGAGCAAAAATCTACCTATATTAATATTTGGGGAAGTCATGCCTTAAAATTGATTGAATGTAATGTGTATGAAAAACAGAGGGTAAATATAACCCTGAGCACACATAAAGCTCTCTCAGGGCAAAGGGAACCTTCCTTGATATCAAGTACTTTGGTCCCACTGCCAAGACTATCTCAATAGATCTATTTAACTGAAACTTATTGTAAAACAGTATAAATTAATTTTTCTGTTGTTGTATTCTTACAAAACTGCTCTTTGAAGTGTTGACTGTCCTTTAATACACGCAGATAATCTATTTTTCTGGGATATTTTGCATATTCAGATTCTTGTTGCAATCAATTCTAATTGGAAAATTAGTTAGTATTCTAGAGTTGACTTTAGTCTATGTTTATTATAGTTGTCATGAATCAGTTCTTCAGGGCTTGCTCACCTCTTAGTCCTAATAAACATGGGTCTTTGGTCTTTTGACTAAAAGTATGATCCTAGAACTCAATAAACTAGTTGATGATTTGCCTAAATAGAGCCTGCTCTGATAGAATTTGATTTCTGTGGGAAAAAAGAACTGTGCCTTCCTCATTCACAATGAACACTCCCGCATCTAACACAGTGCCAGGCTCAATACATTTTAGGCAAGTAAAGAAATAACCTTACTGCCATTTCAATATACAGAATTATGGTTACTTAAAAGAAAGAACTCATACTTATTCATCAAAAATGTTCTTTTCACATTTCTGAAAGTCTTACTTAAAAAGGTTGCTGGATTAGCAATGTATTTGTTCAGAAATATTGTCTATAGAACGCTCAGTAGTTTGTGTCTTCAAAAATCATCCCAAATGATTCAAAAGCAATATTTAAATTCAAAATGCAATATTTAATATAAAATGAAAAGAAAAAAATGATTTCAAAAATTTACCTTTCAAGTGTCTTATTACTCACATTTGCATGGAATAAGAGAAGGGATATAAGAGCAGAGACTTGCAATGCCTTGGAAAACAAATTCCTCCTCTTTCCAGAAAAGCAAAACGACTAAAGTCCAAAGAAATTTGATGCTGACAGACAGTTTCAAGACAAGGAAGAGTCAATCTTAGCTGCAATGGGAGTTAAAATAAAATTTAAAAAAAAGCAAATAACTAGAAATATTTTTATGACGATAATGATGACATAATGATGTTTTGCCATCACAACTTATGGATAACTCTTATGAAAAGCTCCTTTTTTGTAGAGCAACAACATGGAACCATAAAAAAAGTAGAAAATAAACTCTTAAAGAATGCACAATTATTTTATATTTATTGCCACTAATTAAAGCAGTAAAAGAAGTAATATTAAATGCATGTAAAATAAGTATCATTAGCAATATTCTGGAAACTTTATCTCATGTATCCAAAACTGCCATGTAAGAGGGTATTTATCATAACATTTATTATTGCAGGATGGAGTAGGCTACAACTGAAGGGTCACTACCAGGAAATTAAATAAGTAAAATGTGTTGCCTCATTGGATGGCATTGCATATAGAGGTCAGATTTAATGATCTTAGAGCAACATGGCTAGAGAGCTTGATTATAGTTAAAAGCTAAAGGTGTGAAACCATAAAACCTACATTAAACACTATTTACACAAATTAAACACACACACACACACACACACACACACCAACGCTGTATCGTTTTCCAAGATGCATGCATATCTAAGGGCACAAATTAAATTAAATTCACTGGCAAATTTACTAACAAAATTGATGAGAATAGGAGGAGTCCAAGAAATGATGATTAACATATAATAAAACTAGACAAAGGCATTGCTAGATCAATAAAGAATGTAGCTAATGAGCTGAGGGTCATAAGTACTTCAAATCTGTGCAACCAAGATAAAAAAAAATAAAAATAAGAGCTAAAACCTTCCAAATTGCTTCTAAAATTACCGTATTCATTAAATTTTACAAGATATTGGTCACCTGAATTGTTTCACCCTACATATCCAGAGAGCTCCTGTGACAAATAGGGGTTTTGTAGAAATAGTTCATTCATACAGTTGTATTTTGGTTGCTTTTCTTCAGGTTGTAGAAAATTGCATTTTTCTAAAAGCTTAATGCTTTCATTATACATAGGTTGACATTATATCACGTTCTCAAAAGTGAATCAGACATTTAAGATGTCTTTAATCTAAAACTCTTCTAAACTGTGTGATTTAATTAACCGATAATTAAATACCAAATATGAGAACTTTAGGGACTAATGCACTGAAGCTGTATCAGGATGAAAGATGTTTACACTGGACGCAAAGATTCTCCCCTGACTGAATGAGACTGGGAATTGCAAGCATGGCAGAGCGAAAGCCCGCTGATAACAAGCTGTTTATTAAAGCATTAGCCTCCATGAGCTTAAAGAATGTCAAACGCTCTTCTTACACATCCATGGAAAAATAATTGCAGAGCAAAAAAAATGCTGTTTTGCATTTGTAATAAGAGGCAAAATGTTACTGAACATTAGATGTAAATTTATTTCTAAGAATATTTATTTCTAACAGTTCTTTTTGAAGGCTTTTTATTGTCAACATTTATCATTATGACCTTCCATTTATTCAGCCTCTCTTCGGCTTATCCGCCTTTTCTCTTTTGCATTGTTAATTTGCTTTTTGGAATAGCCCTGTTGTCTCATTTTGTCTTGCCTATCGTATGTTGCCTTTAACATCAGTAACACGTGGAATTCATAAGTGTGTGTTTGCCAAAAGGGGTATGTACCTGGAATATATTTTTAAAGTCCAGAAGGCAAGAAGAAGGCAAAATATGTTTTCCTAAGTGATGATAGTGAAAGATAATTTGGAAATCTATGTTGATAAAGTTAAAAAAAAAAACCCAGATATTAGTTAATATAAGCTTAGCACAGTCTTATATTAAATATGGGGAAACAGAGAGCTACAGGATTTAGGAGAATTATCCAATATTCTATAGCCCACATCAGAGATTAAAATCCAGAAAAACGCCCCCATCCCATCACCCTGGTATAACAAAACATTGTATTCTAAAAACAATTTAATAATGGTGGTCTCATTACACTCAGTTTTTAGTGTGGCCAGGACACTATATAATTTGGAGAAAGTAGGTTAGAGTGACAATGCTTGAATTCAAATTCTGGCTTTACTACACACCGGAAATGACTCTTGGCAAATCTCTCTGAGCCGGTTTCTGTATTTGCACAAAGGTGAAAGTAATCAAACCTATCTCATTGGATTGTTGAGGGGATTAAATGAGACAATTCACATCAAAACAGTCCCAGGAACATGGAAATACATTTAATATATTGCTTATCTTTAAAATATATTCTTTCATTTACAATATATTTGAATACCAATCCCCTTGCTAATCAATTAACACGCACAAAAGGTGCAATCCACGTAGTTAAAAAGCGTATAGACGCGTCCTGCTGATTGCATGATTCTTTTGTGAATTCAGTAATTAGCTCATGTCTTTCCTTTCATTTTGTCCCATGTATAGTATTTATTAAATTCCATAAACACACCAATAAACCTATCTAGAAATGCTTGAGAATTTCCTAACCATCTCATTGCCAATTATCTTCCTCTTCTCAAAAAATAATCACTGAAAATCCAAAACTCTAGATAACAGAATATCTTAAATAACTTTATCCTCAAACCCTCAATTCCCAAAATTGTATTTTATATTGAACACAACAGTCCAGCAATCCTATTCCCCCTTAATTCTCAAAATTTGTTCTTTTCATCGGTAACTTTGAAATTCTTGGTTGCTTTCCGTTTCCCTCTATTGTCAGCCCTCCCTCTCTATATGTTAGAATTCCACAGCTAGGCATTTCAAACATATGTTTCAGCCACTTCGGCGCTTGTTGAAGGTTTAGTCTGCTTCTGGGAATTATCTTCATTTCAAAAGGCCAACATTTCACATTTTGCCATTTAACTTTTAAAATAAATAGCTATGAGGTATAAAAAGATCCCTTCATATTTAATAACTACTCACTATTTAAACAATTGACTTTCTAGAAGTTAAACAAAATATAGATGTGTTCCTTTTCCTATAAGAATGAAAGATTATACTGTTTGGTTATTTTTAGCACCTAATAACCTAATAAAATTTGCTTTTATGTGAAGGCATTATGGGAAACTCTCAAAAAAGTACACCATATTTCTTAATATACTGATCCATTACCTGACCTTAGGAAACTTAAATATATATTGCAGATTGCTGGACAATGATTTTTCTGGTTTCTAAAGTTGCTATAGTTTAGCTCCAAGTTAAACTTTTGTATTTAACGAGTCACAACATTAAATAAAGAGGAAATGGGTAATGAAAAAATACAATTTATAAATTTTATTAAATATCACTTTTAAAAAGCTACAAAACACACCTAATTTCAAATTGTAATCTAAATTCTAAAATTATAGAAATTTAGCACAAGACAAAATGTTTTTTCCAGAAAAATTGTTAATTTCTAAGCAAACTTGTTAACACATATTGCATGTTTTCTGCATTTAGCATATGTGTGTGTGGGTATAATCATGACATATTACATCCTAATCTCTAAATATAGCCAGATAATCTTCAGATTCAGAAGCCTGCAGCTTTAAATCGGCAGAAGTGTGTTGTGCACAAAGACTAAGCCAGTAGACGCTAATTCACCCAGAAAGCTGATCTTGTATTTGAAGAAAATGAGACACAGTCAGGGACAGATTGAATTACACTTCTAGAAATGGAAGTAGTGTGAACACATGTCTCCTCATCCACTATGGGATAGAAAGGTAGATTAAATGTCTGGGGAATCATGAAAACTTTGAAAGAGTGGATTCTCACCCCAACAGAGCCTGCTGCCATAAATATACAAGATATAAAATAAAATATGGTAATAAACTATGATAAAAGTCAGAAAATTAAACAGGGATAAATAATCCAATGCTGTGAGAATCATCTAACTGATTTGAGCTTTAATTTACACAAACAAAAATAGAGCTAAGAAGATCCTCCCAGGTTTAAATTAAAGGTCACTAAAATAGTGTTGAATAGTAACAACAAAGGCTATACAAATACGTATACACACACATATATATACACACATATGTAGTTTGAATTTATATATATTATATATAAACCTCATATATATACATATATAGATATATGCATAAACATATACCAATCTTTACAGATACGTAGACCAATGGAATAGGTCAGACAACCCAGAAATAAAGTCACATACCTACCACTATATGACCTTCAACAAAGTCAACAGTAACAAGCAATGAGGAAAGGACTCTATATTCAATAGGTGGTGCTAGGAATAAGTGGCTAGCCATATGCAGTAGATGGAAATTGAATCTCTACCTTTCACCATAAACAAAAATTAACTGAAAATAGATCAAAAAACTAAATGTAAGACCTAAAACTATAAAAACTATAGAAGAAAATCTAGGAAATACTATTCCGGACATCGACCTTGGCAAAAAATTTATGGCTACATTTTCAAAAGCAATTGCAACAAAACAAAAACAGATGAGTGGGACCTAATTAGTCTAAAGAGCTTCTGCACAGCAAAAGCAACTATCAATAGAGCAAAGATACAACCTACAGAATGGGAATAAATCTTCACAAACTGTGCATCTAACTCAAGAGTCTAATATCCAGAACCCATAAGGAACCTAAAACTTTCAACAAGCAAAAAACAAAATTACCCCCAAATATATGAACAGGCACTTCTTTAAAGAAGACATACATGCAGCCAACGAATATATAAAAATATGCTCAACATCACTAATCGTTAAAGAAATGCAAATCAAAACTGCAACGAGATACCACCTTATACCACTCAAAATGGTTATTATTAAAAAGCCAAAAAACAACAGATGTTGGCGAGGTTGCAGAGAAAAGGGAACTTTTATAACATTGTTGGTAGAAATGTACATTTGTTCAGCCACTGCAGAAAACAGATTGGAGATTTCTCAAAGAACTTAAAAGAGAACTACCATTCTATCCAACAATCCCATTAAGGGCATATACCCTAAAAGAAAACCAATCATTCTACTAAAAAGATACATGCGTTAGTATGTTCACTGCAGCAAAATTCACAACAATAAAGACATGGAATCAACCTGGATGTCCATCAACAGTGGAATGGATTAAGAAAATGTGGTGTAATTACATCAGGGGATACTACACATAGCCACAGAAAAACATGAAATCATGTCCTTTGCAGCAACATGGATGAAACTAGAGGCCATTATCTTAAGCAAATTAACTGAAGCAGGAACAGAAAATCAAATATCACATCTTATCAATTATAAATGGGAACTAAATATTGAGTACACATGGACAAAAGATCGGAATAATGGATACTGAGGACTACTAGAGGAGGGATGGAAGGAGATGGGGGAGGGTTTAAAAACCACCTGTTGGGCACATGCTCACTACCTGGGTGATGGAATCATTCATATACCAGGCCTCAGTGACACACAATTTACTCATGTAACATACCAGCACATGTACTCCCTGAAACTAAAATAAAAGTTGACTAAAAAAATCCACCTTTTAATTTAATAATATATTCATATATTTAAGAAAATGATTAATGTTTAGGAAATATGTTCATGTTCAAGGAACTACCAAATACATAACATTTTGGATGTTAACATTTTAGTGAATATGATAAAGCACACAGAAATTAGTTAATACTTAAGAAACTATCACTTCTCTGTAATCAAAGGCCACTGCCACCCCAAACGGAGGTGGTAGAAGACAAAGCTTATTAAAGTAACATTAAAAGAGGACTGAAAAATTTCAAAAATAAATTAGCAAGAAGCAGGAAAGGGGGAAGGTTAGTAGGTAGGTGAAAGAAAGAAGAAATATAAAGAGGCCCACATAATTATGAAGTTAATTCCTTAATTTGCTAAATTAAAATATTTAAAATAAAATATTTTAAAATAAGTGGGTTATAAAGTTCTAGTAAAAGAAAATAGGAACTGGAAAGTTGTAGAAGGATAAAAGGGAGGCATAAGCGATCCAGAACAAAATTCCTTACATGGGTCTTGTTGCAAAATAAAAGGGCACTCTGAGAAACTAAATGGCAATTAAACATCACAATAAATATGTATTACTAAAGGTAGTTATGGCATGGGATTGTTCAATCGTCAAGTCTTTACAGCAGTTCAAGCTTTGAACTCTTTTATCATTATAAACCACTTGGGAATTATTTATCCCAAACTTATAAAAATAAACCATACGTGTATTGACAGAAGTACCTATCTCTCCCCTGAGTGGTGAGAATATTAGGACCATTAAAATCAACACTCTTCTCTCACAACTTTTTCTTTTCTTTCTCTATTCATCCACAATAAAGCCTCAGCCCTGCTTCAATTACTTCTCTTCTCACCATCTACTTCTAAACAGATGGATGTACAGGAATGAAAACATCCAGCCATCACTTCAAATTTAATAACATAAATTCCACAGGCCGTCCATGCCACCTGGTAACTCTACTGCACTGACTTTGTCAACAAACTATCCTGCAACTAAACCAAATCTTCTCCTTATTCCTACAGCTTTCTCTTCCTTTCTTATGGCCCACTGTCTTGTTCCGTGTTCCACTGACAAAGCAGAAACAATCATGAGAACTTCTTTCTCTCACCACCACCAGATCTGCTGCCTCCTGACTCCCTTTATCAAACCCCCTGCCTCCTTCCTACTAACATGTGACATCTATTGCCCCACCCAGGCAAGATTTCTTCCATGGTGCACAGGATCCCATCCATTCTCATCCACTCAGCACCTCAATAAATTCCTGCCTCTCTTTCATTATCAGCTTTTTTTCTCTCTTTTCTTAATCACTCATCAACCCAAAAATACAAGGAAATAGTATTCCATGTTTAAAATGGACAAACTAATAAGCCTCCCTTCATCCACATTTACCACCAGCTGTTTCCTAATTATGTCCTCCTCTTAAAGGTCACACTCAAACATTCTAACACACACTGGCACTGTCTCCACCTTCTCCAGTCTCACTCAAGATTCTCCCATTAGGTTGTTGCCTTCCCCACTCCACCAAAATGTTCCTGACAATCACCCGCCATTTTCAAATTCAGAGATAAATTCTCAGTGCTCACTTTACCCACCCCAATGGAAACAATAACACAGGTGATGGTTTTCTTTCAACTTTCCATTTGTTGAAATACCCTCTTAACTTGATTTCCACTGAGAAATCTCTCCTGCTTTTCATCCCACATTAATGCCTGCTTCTTCTCTGTGTTTTTCCTTTACTGACATTTTTCTCGTGCTGACATTTATTGTTAGAAAGCTCAAAGGCTCAGCTTTCTATCTACACACTCTTCTTAAGTGATCCAATCCAGCCCTTCTAAGTAATCTTCTTTAGTAGAGTGTACAGATTATATCTACTGTTAGCTGGGAAACGCATCTCTCCAGCCCAAGCTCTGTACCACTCTTGATCTCCAAACGGTACATTCTGATTTCTACATGATACTTCCACATGAATAACTAAAAGGCAAGTCAAATTTATGTCTGGAAACAAAATTATTGACCCAATTCCCCACAACCAACCCTCCCTTCAGTGTTCTGCATCTTAATAAAGGACACCACTATTTACTCAGTTGCTCAAGTCAGACACCTTGGGGTCACTCATGACTTTCTCTCAAATGGCAGTTCATATGTCAGCAAATTCTGCTGGCTTCAGTGATAGATAGATAGATAGATAGATAGATAGATAGATAGACAGATAGACAGACAAACAGACGGATAAGCAGGCAGGCAGACAGGTAGGTAGATAGACAGACAAGTAGATAGATAGATAGATAGATAGATAGATAGATAGATAGATAGATTTGAACAATTCTTACCTCCTCCATTACTACCATCCGGAAGCAAGCTTCCAACATTTTCCCTGTGGACTGTTAACTTGTTTCCAATAGCACATTTTAAGAGCAATTAATATATTCTGTTAAAGGTACATCCCATGATGTTATCACCCTATTCACAACATTCCATGGCTTCCTATCACAATCAAAGCACAATTCACAATATTTACTTTGGTGCATGCAGTGATCTGGTGGCTCTGGCTACTTTTTTGACTTCATCTCTTACCATGAGCCCCTTTGCTGACTCTCCTTGTCTACAATGACTTCCTGTTGCTTCCTGTAAACCCCAAGCACAATTTTGCCTTAGGGTGTGTGCTCCCCTCTTTGCCTGGATGGTCTGTATTCCAGATATTTGCATGACTTAGTGTTTTTATTAGAATTCCTGCTCAAGTATCAGGCCATATGAGAGATTTCCCTATCTAGAGAATCTAGGGAGTCACTGTCAACACTATCCAACTCCTCATATTGCTTTATCTTTTCCTTATATTGCTGAATATTGCCTTATATATTTCATGCCACTTACATGAGAGCAGAAACTCTATTCTAGTCTGGTATTTGGTAGATACTCAATATATGTTGAAAAAGCAAATTTATGGTATAGCATTCATTGCAGCTATAAATTCTTGTATATTTCTAAAAGCTTTATGGACAGCAGAAAAACAATGTTTTCTTAAATACTGTGCTTCACTTGATTGTGTAAAATGGCTTTAGTGGCTGTGGTCTCTTAATAACACTAAGTTTGATTGAAGAGCCATGTCAAGCAATTTGGGCTTTTAGTTATTAATCTGAAAACTAAGAATGAAAGAGAAGTTGATGAATCATGCCAGTTACAGAAAATTGCTAATTTAATAAGCAACTCATTAGAATTTGCTATGGTGGCTCTGAAGTTTAATGAACAGAAATTTTCCCTCTAATTTTTCTGAAGCAGCGAGATGTCAGTGAACTGAATTGATGCTTTAATAATTGTGATTCTTCTTCTACTTTCTTCTTCATGAGAAATTAGCCCACATATCCTCTCAGTTATACTTACTCAATGCTGGATGTACCAGTGTAAGAAATCAGGAATCAAGTCCGTTATGACACTAAAATATTATCCAGCACATATTTTGACATCTAGATTTTAGTCCGGGGGTAACTAGTTCATGGTTGTATAGCTATGCATATTCATAGATGTTTAAAAGGTGTTGGTAAGCTAATAATAATAGCAGTAACTGTTGCCAAGACCTATGCTGAGTGTTCAAAATGCTCTCTTTAACTCAGTTTCTTTAACATACTTCTTTTTTATTACCATCTGGAAAGACTAAATCAATTTAATCTTTTTTTTGAAATTATAACTAATTCATATAGGTATGTTCACTTAATGATGCTCTTTTAAAATCATTCTACTTTTATACCCCAAATTAAATTTTGATAGGCTTTTTCAAAAGGCAATATTTTTCTTTCTTGTCAAATTTCAAAGATACCTTATTAATTCACCTTAATTATTATGACTGAGAAAGGTGTGTTTTTCAGAATCAAGTACTTTGAAGTCAGATAGAACTGAATTTAACACCAGGTCATTCGGTAGCTGTGACCTTGAACAGGTAACTTAATCTCTCAAAGGCTCACTTTCTCCATCTTTAAAAGGAAAGTGAGTCTCCTACAGAGAACTGTGGTGTAACCCAGATGGATATACTTGTATAAAGTGCTTGACTCACTTTATTAAGTGTTTTTTTTCAGTGCCATCACCCTTTTTAAGATGTTACTCCCTTCATTATTCTCCTCTTTAAGCAACACAAAAAACAAACAACAACAACAACAAAACACTTCTTAGGGATAAATTAAATACCAGACATCACAAATATGTTGGTAAGTAAGCCAAACTCCCTTCATTCAAAGGCACTACAGGAATCGATGCAATTATCAGTCAATGTTTTGTTCACTGGTACTAGCTAAAACAAATAAAAAGTCTGATTACTTTTATAAGTTTGAAATTTACATTTATTAGAAAATGTTGACATTAATGGCCACCAAACCACAGATTTTTATTGTTAATTTCAAAGCTGATCTTTTTTCCGGTTCTAAAGTTTAAAACTGTCCAAATGAAGATTACCATTGCCTAGTAAGGGTTCATTCAACATCACTTTTTAGACCTTATGCACCTCATAACAAGAACAAGAGCAAATTCTAATGATTTAGTTGAATATTTTTGGTGGTCAATATGTAACCTTGGTGGGGAACATGGACTACATGGTGTTTAAGAACAACTAGTATAAGCTTTAAGGGTTTTTTTGTCTGTTTGTTAACAGGATTATGAACACGCACTTTGAAGTTTGACAGTCATTTCTGATTCTGTCTGTATGATACATGGACTATCTATGTGACTATGTGACTATCATCAAATTACTGAATCTTTGTGAGTTTCCATTTCCTTTTCTATAAAATGTGTCTTGAGCAGTGATAAAAGGTAAAATGCCTGCCACATAATAAAAACAGAGTATTCATGCTTTTCAAACCTTGTCTCTGATGACTCTCTCAATTAATCTCATCATAGTTTTGAAGCAATTTAATAGATTGAAATGTTTCTATTTTCCTAGTGAATTATTATGCATTTGTTTTCCAAATGAATGCTGTGTTTTTAGAGCTCTAATTGCCTAAGTGTGCATGCAAGAGTCATTGATGTCTTCAGATTACTTGCACTGATTACGTGAAATTTTAGGAAGCAGAGGTTCTGAAATAGAACACAGTAAAAACTTCTTTGGAAAACATTTTTTTTAAAATAATTAATTTGGCATAAGGCCAATATTTTTACCCTTTTTTTTCAGTACATAGAACTTTGAGTAAATTGCAATCCATTGTAACTTTCTGAACATGAATCACTATTTTTTTAGAGAAAGTCTCTCTTCGTCACCAGAGTAAGAGCTCTATAAGGGTAGGGATTCATTTACAACTCCTGTTATCCCACAATTATTTGTTGAATGAATAGCTTAGAATCATAATAGAAATAAATAATAGTCTAGAAATACAAAATATAAAAGAAATTTGTTTTTCTTTTATTGGGCACCGTGACTCCCTGCTGAAGAACCCTATCTTTCCTCCAAAATCTAGATATTTCCCCGCCATGGTCTAATCAGCTTTTAGTCTTCAATGAAATCTTAACTGTAAATTAGCAATATATCATGTATTATCATTTATCCTAAATGAGTTTTGAATTAAAAATAATTAGATGAATCCACATCACATTGCCCTTTCTAAAACCAGAATAAAACAAAATCTAGTTCACTCTCTTTAATCAAAATTCAAACTCACTGTTAGGATTCTATTTGACAATTATTTTTTATGTGAAATCTCTATGATGTTTAGAAAAGTCAACATTTTACCATATGTAATATTCAATTTCACTTAAGGATGCTCTTAAGCTCTATAGGAATTAAATAATTTACAGTGACTCTATTCTATGCCTTTTTGATTTTAGACACATGTGTAAACCTTTGCCAAGTATTTCAAGAGTTCATCCATTTCATATTCTTAATAGCCAAGTTGAATAGGACATTAGAGTTTATCAAGTCCAGTAATTCTAAGTTGGAATTTAAAGCTCTAACTTTTTAATTATATCCCATAGCCTGAGCCAAGCTGTGGGACTCCCATATCAGAAACCAGGTTGTAGCTAGCAATGGTAGAAGCAAATATACTGATAAATTAAAATGATTTATTTTTATAATACTAACACTAAAGTAGTAAGCATTTTTAAGTTACTTTAAATATAATGTTTAGCAATGGTAATATGACAATATTATGTTTTTACCAGCACGTAGCACTCATGTGCTTATTAGAAACAGCTGACGCTTGGTTTGATTCAAATCTCCCCCTAAGTATATGAACAGTTTTATTTATAAACGTAAAATAGAGCCAGAAAATTCTTATTATTTAGAAGAAAACTTTTCAGATTAATTACAAAACTTTATGTTGTCATTTAGTCAATTCTTTTTTAAAAAGTGAGCTTTTGATTTGTGTATACATGTATTCAGTCATGAGAAAATTTGATGAACAATGTTAGTAATGGAAAATGTTTTAGAAATAGTTGGAGAACATGTGACCAAAATTAAGATTTCCCAAAACAAGAAGAAAGAATAGCAAAACCAGTCTTCAAAATTCCAATTTCAGCTCCAATTACTACTCAGGAATCGATCAGCACAAAAAACAAAAGAACCTAAAATCTACTTCTATAAAAGACTGAACGGTGAGCTAATTCACAAATACATTTTTGGTGATTTGTTTTTTATCTTAGGAATGAGTGCAACAAAGTTGCTTCTTTGTTACCATTTCCTTACTTTAAACCATGATAACACTTCTAAAACTCTAGCCATTACACAGCATTTGTTTAAGAGCAAATAAAAATGAACAAGTGTTAGAAGGAACACTGAAGGAACTAGTCTATCTGCTTAGCCTTGGACCATGTCTCATTCCTATCGTCATTTTACCTGTGGCAAAATAAATCACAATTAATTTTTGACATAATTGGGTTCAATGTCAGTTTTATTGACTCTAATTTAAAACATATTAACAATAACATGCAATCATTAAAATAATATAAATGGAAAATGGGTATGATATAGGGTTCAGGGAATTAAGCACAAATATATTTACTATAATTACCAAAGATGTAGAACAAAAAAGAGATCAGGAAAGCAATGAAAGGAAACGCACAAAATAATATTTGTTATATTATCAAAACCCAAATATCCAAATTTCTACAGTGTTTTTTCTACCATAATTTCAAGTTAATTTTTTTGTAATTTCAAATTTAATTTAAATTTTAATTAAATTATATTTTAATTAGATTTTCAATTTTCATTTGACTTTGTCTACAATTTTTAAATTATAAAATATAAACCCCAAAGTAGAATATTTTGCAAAGTATTAATACATTCAAATTCCTCACATTAGATATGCAATTATGCCTTTTTCATAGAATATTAATTTGTGCACAGAAGCCTCAAGATAGTAAATATCTATTATTTGTAAAAATATTTTACATAAAGAAATTTAATCATTAAAACCAATCCTAGGTCAATATATTTTAAAAACGGGAAGTCACTCACAAATCTCTTTCTTTTTTATCATTTGTATATTTTTGACCTACTTTTTAACCCATAGCAATAAGCATTCAGATACAGACATTTGCCATTTATTGCTGATTATTCTGTGTATACAATATCTGAGATTTCTGACATGCCTGAGCCTGTGCCTGACCAACTTGGAAACGGCTCTCAAGAATGAAACAGAAAACTCATTTTGTCAATGAATTTGAAAAAAATACACACACCATACAACATCGTAAATCCAAGTATTTACAAATATAATACTTTTTAAAAAGTATGTTAGCTTTTTATCATAATAGAAGAATATAGGGTTTTTTTAATGGAACAAGATTCTATAAGATATGGCTTCAATAAGAATACATTTGGAATGATGTTTTATTCATACGTGTGTGTGCGTATTCAGCTGTATAATCCTATTATATTTTTTCACATGCAACATTCAAATTCTTCCTACTTGGGATCTTGTAACTGCTTACAAGAGAACCTGTTAGACAAGTTTCTAAGAAAAGAAATTTGATACCCAGAATTTTGTTCATCTTGACCCAATTTATAAGTCCTTAGTTGTGTCAACATTCCCTCATTCAGCAGATTTAAAGGCCAAATATTTCAACGAAATTATGGTTAACTGTACAGAAGAAGAAAAATTTGAAATCTATCCCCTTCCCCTTTTTTGTGCTCTTACCATAGAAGAAAAGTATTTTGTCATGATCTAAAAGCATCTTACTAAAAAGCATAGTGATCTATTGCCAATCAGCAGCAGAGATCATCTGTTCACCAACGTGAACTCATCTAGCTCGTATCAAATTCTCAGATAACAAATTTGATCTTATGAAATGCTGAATGTCTTGAATTTATAACTAACCCCTCCAATCCAGAGAAAGCTGCATGCCCCACCTCATTACTTCAGCTTAAATAATTCATTATAAATGAAATGCCTATTTTCTTTAATGTCACAACAAACATTTCATTTAGTCATTTACTGAAAGCTCAATTATTCTTAAGGTATGAATGGAAAGAGGAAGAAGAGGAGGGACTAAAACCAGCTGTTGGAGGAGATATCAACCTTCTCAATTGTGCAGACTTCAGTCAATAGGTTTGCTAATTCACTTGTTACTGCATAAGCAGGAATGCAAAGTTAAAGTACTGTTAAAATTAATTTTCACAGTGATTTTAAAAATTAAATTCAAAATGGCATAGCAAATAATTTCACTAATCAAGGTCCAATTTTGCAAAATGAAAAAAAAAAAAAAGACTAACTATTTGAAACTAAATCTTGGTGAAGTTGAAATGGTAATGCTAGAACCATCCATTCTGATACGTTGCAAGAGGACTATATGGGGCTATGTTTGCATGTTTGAAAGTAACTAACTTTAATTTATTGATGCCTTACTATGTGAGGAATTTTACCATGAGTATCTTTTGCTATCTACACTATACTTTTATGAAGTAGGGACTCTCCTTATTTTATAAATGGACAAGTAATGGTCTTCATATTATGTACTTGTTGAAGTCTGTACAGCAAAATAGTAGACAAACTAAGACACAAGCCAGGTGCCTGGCACATGAGTCACTCTAGAAGTCCACTCAGCTTCCTTTTGTCACAAGTCAGGGAGCAATTCTCAAACATGAGGAAATTTCTTAAGAATAAATTAATGGGCCAGGGGTGGTGGCTCACGCCTGTAATCCCAGCACTTTGGGAGGCCAAGCCACGTGGACGGATCATGAGGTCAAGAGACCGAGACTATCCTGTCTAACACGGTGAAACCCCGTCTCTACTAAAAATATAAAAGATTAGCCGGGCTTGGTGGCGGGCGCCTGTAGTCCCAGCTACTCGGGAGGCTGAGGCAGGAGAATGGCGTGAACCCGGGAGGCGGAGCTTGCAGTGAGCCGAGATCACACCACTGCACTCCAGCCTGGGCAGCACAGTGAGACTCTGACTCAAAAAAAAAAAAAAAAAAAGAATAATTTAATGGTTCCTATTTTCAGACTTGATCTTAGAATTCAATAGGGCAATTAAAACTTATATTCTCAGAAGTTCTTCAAGTGATTCTGAGAAACCAATCCTTGGCCTATGATTAATAATTTAGAGATTCCAGACTTGGAAAGTTTTTCACTGTCTACATGAGTTAATAAATTATTTTGTTAGTATAATAATTATATGCGCTGTCTTATTTGTGTATTCATTATTTATGAAAAAAAATGTCTTTCAAATAAGAATATACAAATACAATATTTTTAGGACATGTAATTTATATCAAAAAGAACTATTTTTGAAACACTTTAAAATAACCTACTTTTATACAACCAAAAAATATTAATTATAAGTAATTCTTACCTACTTTTAAATATAAAATAGTACTTTTACTAGCAACATAAATTTTTTTAAACAAATATTTGAAAAATGTCATGCAGAATTTTCATTAATTCAGAGATGTTTTGTAAAACATACTCAAAACAAAGATCCAATACACACTGAAAATAAGTTAGTAAACTAAGCAGTAGTCACGATAATTTCAGAAGAAAGCAAGTGAGAGGAAGGACAAAGACATCTTCACTAGCATTGTTTTCATAGGACGTATGACACATATACCCTTTTAATGACAATAAAAGATAAAATGTTCAAATTAATTAAGATGGAAAACCTTATGCTTATTCATGAAGTCCACAATTACTTGTTAAGTATGCCTGACACAGCACCAGAAATAGTAGGCATACTGAGGAAGTCACTATGGACTTAATGGATAAATGTTAATTTAATAAAAATTACATACAAATGTATCACAATTGTGAAAGTTATTTTTTCTTAAATTCATTTCTCCATCTTAACTAAGTTCAGTACAAACTTTCACTGACATTAACAATGTACATATGTCGGCCAGGGGCTGTGTCTCACACCTGTAATCCCAGCACTTTGGAAGGCTGAGGCAGGCAGATCACTTGAGGTCAGGAGTTTGAGACCAGCCTGGCCAACGTGGTAAAATCTCTTCTCTACTAAAAATACAAAAGAAAAAAAAAATCAGTCCGGCATGATGGCGCACGCCTGTAGTCCCAGCTACTGTGGAGGCTGAGGTAGGAGAATTGCTTGAATCCAGGGGCAGAATTTGCAGTGAGCCAAGATTGCACCACTGTATTCCAGCCCAGGAGATAGAGCAAGACTCTGTAAAAACAATATAAAAAATAAAAAATAAAAAAATAAAAAATAAAAAAGCACATACGTTGTCTCTCATATGGAAAAACATGCTAGTGGAAAAGGATAGCAATATATGTAATAAGTCATATTTATCAAGTAGCATTAGTCTTAATTGTCCTTTTTTGTGCTGACTTCATGTACTAAAACAAAAACTGTACATAGTAACACTAATCTACTTCATTTTGTACGTTCTGATAGGAGATGGACAAGAAACTAGACATTCATTGAAGGCATTTCTGTTTGTTGGTTTGTTTTTTCGCTTATTTGAAAGCCAATACACCGAGGCAACTCCAGCCTCGTAGGTTCCTATGTAGGCAAACCAAAATCCAACTCAGTGCAAACGTTCACACCCTACGAAATCAGAACTAAAGCTTAACCATGCCAGGCATGGTGGTTCATGCCTGTAATCCCAGCACTTTGGGAGGTTGAGGTGGGTGGATCACCTGAGGTCAGGAGTTCAAGACCAGCCTGGCCATCATGGCAAAACCTCGTCTCTACTAAAAGAAAAACTAAAACTTAGCCAATCAGAAACTTCCACAACTAACCCCTAACTAGAAACTTTAAGACTATTATTCCACTTTAATTGAGTATTTTCATGGTCTTGCTTCTGAGAATACCTTATAAAAGTGTTTCCCCTCTCCCTCCTTCATCGTCATCCTGAACCCCTTGCAGGCTGGCGCTGCCTGGTTGATGAAATGCTGTATACTCAAGTAAACTTCTCAGAATTGTAATTACCTTTAAACACTATATTCTTTCAGTTAAACCTCATGGCACCCATTTGTATTGAGGCATCATTAGAGTCATTTAGTTCATTCCCAAGCTGTTTATGAAGACAGACATCTGCAATATGTAAGGCTATTCAGGACTGCCATTAACCAGTAGTAGGGTAGTCATATAGTGAATTTTAAAAGTGCTTCATTTGGGCAAAAATATTAGCAAAGTAATTTCTTTTGGGGGGAGACAAATGGTATCTCTGAGATGGAAGCAAATCCCTTATCACATGACTTGACAAGGGAAGCAGCTCTTGGATTCCAGCCTCAACTAACCCACTTAGCATGGGTGCCTCTGAGGCAGTGCAGGACCATACAACGATATAATGTAGCCCTGAGAATAGTTTGATTTTCCTGGTTATTTACTGCATTGCTAGCTCAGACTCAACATCTCTTCCTGTAAACTCTAGTAACCCTGTTTAAATTTGGCCTTATTTTTTCTTGTTTTTTAATGTGAATGAATCACTGGGTTTTCTATTGTATTACCAATAGAACAGGACACATTTTGGAATTGCCAATTGGTAATTCCAAAATGTGACCTGGTTTTTAAAAAATAAACCAATTAGGAGATTGAGCAGTAGTGCCAAGACACAAAATATCTTCTCAAGACTAGGACATCCAGGTGACAAATGTATTCATTTCCTAAACTACTGTGTAGGCCCCTAGTCGCTCATTTTTACTAAAAAGTAATTAACTAAGCACAATATAACAGTTCTAAGCCTATTAAAAAAGTTTCTTGGGAATTTAAATAAATTAGCTATGATTAGAACTAATGACATCTCTAAGTGTACCACGTTTAATTGCAAAAGTTGTTCAGATAACATGCATAGTAATTTGTATAAGAAATCCGGAGGAAATAAAATGCATGTCCAAGCGTATCAAAGGTAGACAAATTAAAATTCAAAAACGTCAACAGTGCATAGTGACTTACATTTTCAGATATTTTCATCCACTGTTTAAAGTAAAATGTTACAATGTTACATAACTATCACTATTACTATAATTTGTCACTATTATAATTTGAGGAGAAGTCCCAGACAAAAGTAGAAGGGAAAAAAGTATAAAATCAGGAGGAGGGAAATAAATTATTGAGCTAGGACAACTCAAAGTGTCAAAATACTGGGCTAAAACTGACCAACTGACTCACACTTTAAAGTGCATGTGATGCTAAATGCAAATGAGAGTTGTACTAATCTGCTAGATTATTGTTGTGATTACAAAGAACTGTGATTAATGATATACTTTGGAGAATAGAATCAACCAGGAAATAAAACAAAAGAAGAAAAATCCAACACTTAAAAAGAGTAATAACCCCTGCCGTAATAACCCCTGCTGCAAAAAAAAAAAAAAAAGAAAACTAAAAAAAAACAAAAACAAAAACAAAAAACTAAAGAAGGATAATACAGGATATTTAGAAATTTCGACTCACTGATTCAATATAATTATATTATTTATGTTAATTTGTTATTGTCACTAAGATTTTAAGTGTAATTTTTGGAAAAATTACACTTCAGAGAAAAATTAATCTTCAGGGAAAAATAAAACATTCCTGACTTATGATGGTTCACCATAAGTTAAGCTAATCACCTTAACTTATGATATTTTTTAATCTTTAAAATTAGTTTATAGAGCGGTAACTCCATTTTAAGTCCAGAAGCATGTGTACGTTTTTTGTTGCTGTTGTTTCTTGTTTCTTGTTGTTGTTTTTGAGACGGAGTCTCGCTCTGTTACCCAGGCTGGAGTGCAAATGTGCAATCTCAGCTCACTGCAACCTCTGCCTCCTGGGTTGAAGTGATTCTCCTGCCTCAGCGTCCTGAGCCCCTGGGATTACAGGCGCCCACCACCACACCCAGCTAATTTTTTGTATCTTTAGTAAAGATGGGTTTCACCATATTGGCCAGGCTGGTTTCAAACTCCTGACCTCGCAATCCGCCCGCCTCGGCCTTCCAAAGTGCTGGGATTACAGGCGTGAGCCACCGCGCCCAACCCTGAAATTTTCTTTACCATATGCTGAAGCTTAATTAAACAAACTTTTAAAAGTTTATGGAAGTTAAAAAAGGTAACAGTGCATAGTACAGCTGAAGTGCAATATTGGTTTCAAGCTCATAATTACTTCAAGCCAGTGATTTAATAACATGATTTATTCTCACACAACATTAACTAACATTTAAAAACTTACAAGAATTTCTGAAAAGCGATATGGCATATTTTTCTTCAGTGAATAAAATGTCTTCCATCTAGAGCACATTTTCTAAAACATTGTCCTATTAAACCACTCAATTTGTCTTGGCCAATAATAATGTCAATTTTTCATGGCACATATATCTTTGTTTTATAGTGTACCTCAGTCTGCAGATGATTAAAGAAAATTTAACATAAAATACCTAGGATAAAACTGTGATCAAAAGATAAACAAAACATAATCAGGAAAATAAATCCAGAAAAAAACTAGAAAAAATTTAAAAATAAATAACAAGTGATAAGGACCTATATACTTAAGAACAATGGAATTTTTGTGCTTCCTAGCAGAAAAATAGTCAGTTTTATAGTCCTCAGAGTCAGATACTGGAAAACTTACCAGGGAATGCAGGGATTTTTTTTGAGTGCTAAGTTTTAAAATTAAATCCATGTGAGATATGATTTTTTCAAATGTGGTGGTTTAACCTTCCAATGGTCTGGTTTTGCCTAGGGATAGCAGTTGAGAGCATAGATTTATTTTTAAAATATATATTCTTCAGTCAGTTTTCAGAAACAAAACAAAAAGGGAAAAGAACACTTGTCTATGTTGTATATTCAAGGAAGTCTGAAAAATATGTAATTTGACCTTCAAAGGTCTGAAAAGGCTAGTATGAGCTTTTGGTTGAGAGTGAATATCTAATAATGGAAATCAAATCATCGTAAAATATTTGATCCATCTCAAAAGGTTCACAAAAACCTCCTCCTAATACTGTATGCCAAAAAAACTGGGGAGAAAAAATCCAACACATTAACTCTTCATTTAATGCACAGATCAGCTGATGATCTGTGGCATAAAAGTTGTATATACCATAACTTCAACCTGTAACAAAAAACTAGAGCCCAAAAATGGGTAAAGTTAGACAAATATCCTCCACACACACATACACATACACATACACATACACATACAAAACACACATACACACACAAAAACAGGTTTCTGTAGAAGACCATGATCAATGGCAGACACATGAGAAAACATGAAAATTATGTCTGATAACTCCTAAGGAAAAGCCTCCTACACTTCAATAACTTAAAAAAGCTCTAGGCAGAAAATTTACATTAATGTCATCCTGTTTTGTCAGTACCCATAGATATTTGTCAGAAGTAAATATAAATCCATCCTGCAAGTTTATACTTAAAATTGCCTCAAAGAATTCTCACAGAAAAATTCCAATTTAGAGGAGCTTACAAATTTAAAAACCCCAAAACACATCAGGAAACAAGTTATCTTCAGTAGGAGTTGGCATGAACACAACAATTTGGTAGAAATAAAGATGTCAGGACTGGTAAGATAATCTACTCACTAGAAAGAAAAATAGTTCTAAAATTTATGGCACTCAGTAACATAGCTTCAAAAGCCAAATTAATAAAATTATAGAGGAAAGTCACTAATCTTAGAAATGCTTAGGAAAATACCAGATAGCAAAACTTAAACAAGGCTGATAAAGTAGAACCTAGAAATTACCTTCTTACCTTAGAAAAATGAAAAGAATGACATAATTCAGCCAAGCATTCAAATTGAGAACTGAATAAAAATACAACAGAATAAGTGTCATAGTGAAAACAAAAAAAAAAGATAGTTAAGAACAGAAATTAATGTAGAAAACAATGTTAGACTAGAAGAGAAAAATAGGAGCCCTTGACTTCTTTCTCAAACACTGAGAGCAAAATCATAAACTTCAAAATTTTTCCATGCACACACACACACTCACACACACAGAGACACTTAAAACTGTAAACTGGTATGTTTAAAGTGATATTACATAGTACATTGATCATTAATACTATACAGATATACGTCTCGCAAAACTGAACGCACACTTACTGTTATTTTGGGGAATCCTCAAAACCGAGTTTTGTTTCTCAGACACTGGAATCATAATTTGGATAAAGTCATATTATTTATATATGACACAGAAAACTAAAACATTAATTTCTTTTGAGTTTTCTTATACTCTAAATACAAAATTCTATCTGTCTGCAATAGAGAAACTTAAAACCAAGCCCATCGTACATTTCTTGCTGCACACGGTTTTGCAACTCATCATTAGGAAAAAGTATAGATAATACAAGTTTCTAAATGCATAGTTCATTGAGAATAATAAAGCATTGTATTTTTGATGTTTTACCTTTCATTTCATTTACCTTGTGGCACTAAGATGGCAAGCAGGATGCATTTTGTGATCATTCCACTTTGTAATACTCCTGTGTTTATAGTTCATGCTATATAAATTTTCTATAAAGCCTACTTCCTCTAATGCTACATGAGTTTCAGAATGCCCATCTAATACAAGTACAATTATATTTCATATTATGTGATGATTTCGTCACTCATGGAATAAGAGACCAAAAAAAAGCATGAAAGGTATGCAGTAAAATCCACTGAGAAACTACATTTTTGAATAATGCTAGAACAATTCCTTTTTTATGAATTTCATGATTTATAAAGTTGCCATTGAAACGCAATCGTGTGAAAAAGGAACTATCGACAATTAGATTACTCAATATTCTTGTGTATCATTTAGAAAAATTTTTATAGATAAATAATAAAGCTTAGTATGAAGCATTCAATGCCATCAATAATTATTTCGTATTTGCTAATATTTAAGTAAATGATTATAGAGTGAAAACAACTTGTAGGGAATACTTGCTTTCCTTCTTATGTTAAGGTACAATACCCGGGAGCTGTAAGTGAAACATATGTTTCCTTTACTTTCTGAAACTTACTATAAATCACTTACAGTAATATGCAGGCTTGCTTAAAATCAACATTAAAATATAGACAAGTTCTACTTTTCAAAGAAAGGCAGCATCACAAAATCTTTTTGCATCACAAAGAATTGAAGAACAGTCTGGAAGGTGCTGCGGTGGCTCACACCTGTAATCCCAGCACTTTGGGAGGCCGAGGCGGGCGGATCATGAGGTCAGGAGTCCGAGACCATCCTGGCTAACACGATGAAACCCCATCTCTACTAAGAAAACGCAAAAAATTAGCCGGGAGTGGTGGCGGGCGCCTGTAGTCCCAGCTACTCGGTAGGCTGAGGCAGGGGAATGGTGTGAACATGGGAGGCGGAGCTTGCAGTGAGCAGAAATCTCGTGACTGCACTGGCCTGGGCGACAGAACAAGACTGCGTCTCAAAAAAAAAAAAAGAAAAAGAAAAAAAAGAAAAAAAAAGAAAAAAAGAATGACTCAAGAAAAGGACAGTTTTGTCCAGAATGGACAAAAGAGAATCTCTTGTGATGAGAAGGTGGTGTGCAATCTGTAGAGAGCATGAAGCCATGTGCTCCTAAAAACTATGCTTCATTGAATGCTGTGCTGTGGTAGTCATTACATTCTTAATAATTTTTGAAAACGGGGCCTTGTATTTTTGTTCCGCACTGGGCCTCATAAATGACGTAGCCATTCTTAGCTGGCTTTTGAATTCTAATCACAATTCTTCTACAACTCTGTGTGAAAAAGGGATAACTTACATTATTTGGCTTCCTATTTTAAAACGACCTAAATCCACTCTAGTAACTTCCTAAATTCTCTTATGACTGATTTTCCAAGGTTATTTTGTGGACATAAAATTTGCATCAAATTTATTTCATTCCTCTATGTTAATTATATGACTATTTTATCAACTTGCTAGTAGAATTTGGATAAATGTAAATTCGAAAATAAGATATCTATAGATATATGTAGATATCTATATATATGGCTCTTAGCATTTAAAAACTGACTCAAATAGTTTTCATATTTTTCTAATCTTTGAAAATCACTTTATAGAATTGAGTAATTGCGACTCCCTAAGCTAAATGTTATATACCTTTATATTACTGAAATATATATATGCATACATACAGTCACACACACAAACAAAAACTGAGGCGTCTTTAAAACATGGTTTTTCTTTTGAAAGTGCATTTTTCTATGTTTTAATTTTTTGTTAGGTAACTTTTACAGCATTCAGGACATAGCTGCTATAAAGATTTCTTAGGAACTAAATTATAGCCTGAAACAAAAATTATTACGGTCAGGAAAAGTAGATAGATAGCAAAATGTCACCAAAAAAAGAGAGAAACCGATATTATCTATATATGACTAATCATGTCATGCTCTTCTTACATGATCCCCACAAGAATAAAGGAGTATCAACTAGGTAAATATCCGAAATCAATGATAATTATAAAGAAGAGTCTTATAAATTAAACACTGAAATCCTCAACTAATGGCTGTGGACACAAACCCAGAATATTTCAGTAAACTATACATAGCCTATACATATACAATTTAACACTGCTTAGAACTTTAGGAAATTATATAAGTTCACAGGAGTATGCTATAACAAAAAACTGTCCTACTAAAGACAAATTCAAATGACAGTGTTGCTGATCTTTAATGCCACCCTGATCCATATTATCCTGAGATTTTATTAATGAAGCAATGGAGAAGAAAGAAATGACCAGTTTAGACATCCCTTCTTCTTATGTCCACTCTTTGTCTTTTTTTCTGACTTATATTTTTTTCTTTCCAGAGTATCTGATCTTGGCCACAAATACATATCATCAAAAAAATACCTAGTTGATCAATAAATATGTTATAGTATTTAAATACTTAAAAGAAAAGGTGACCACAAGAAATATAGAAAAAATGCACAATGCCCACTGAAAAATTCACAATTTGTTTCTCTTTTTCTAACTTGATAAAACTCGTAAGTCAATTCTTAAGTAGCTATCACTAACTGTAAATGATTTTTAAAAACAATAATGATAGAAATAATAATAAAGAGAATAACCATTGTAAACAAACTTTTCTAAATAAAACAGTTGAATGCAAATATAGCAGTATTGCCAATATGACATTATCAAACCAAACACTTCAGAAAACCTGCTACATACCATCATTAACCTAAGTTTCCACTGGATTTCCTAGGTTCACTCTGTATCAGTGATCATCTGAGATATTCTTTTCCTTACGCAGTGAAGGTTAACTCTGGCTCACAGGTAAAATCTAGCCCTCTGCCTGTTTTTGTAAATAAGTTTTAGCACAACTCAGCCACATTCATTTAAATATTGTCTACTTCTACTTCCTCAGAGATGAGAGGCTGAGTTGAGTAGTTGCAACATAGCCCACAGAAACTACCAAGACTAAAATATTTACTAACCAGCCATTTAAAAAGGAAATTTGCTGCCTACTGCTTTATAGCCAAACATCTTGAAAGGAGTGTTTATATATTATGTACCCATATTTCTTCTACTGTTTTGTAAATCCATTCCAATCAGGTTTTTTCCCCAACACTCCATGGAAACTGGTTTTTTTTCTTTTAATTTTTTTATGATTATCAATAACCCCAAACTGCTAAAGGCAAAGGCCAAGAAGTTCTTAACTCACTGACCTATATCAGCAGCATTTAACATAGCAGACCATTTTCTTCTTAATGTAATTTTTCACTTGCTTTCCCAGGTGCCACTCGTGCTTGGATTTCTTTGCACCTCTGGGACTGTTCCTCTTTAGTTATACTTTCTAGTTGCCTTTGTTTCCTTAATTTCAGAATTTCCAAGTACTCCAAAGTTCGGTCCCTGAACCTCTTCTTTGTTACTAACACACATTTATTTGGTGATTGCACTTAGTTCTATGGTTTTAAATATCATCTATAAACTGAAAACCCATACATTCTGTATGTCCATCTCATCTTTTCTTAGAACCCCAATTCATGTATCCAGCTGCCTCACAGACATTTTCCCCTGAACGTCTAATAAACACCTCAATCTACATATCTAAAAGAGAATTCTTTTTTTTTTTTTTTTTTTTGAGACTGAGTCTGGCTCTGTCGCCCAGGCTGGAGTGCAGTGGCCGGATCTCAGCTCACTGCAAGCTCCGCCTCCCGGGTTCACGCCATTCTCCTGCCTCAGCCTCCCGAGTAGCTGGGACCACAGGCGCCCGCCACTTCGCCCGGCTAGTTTTTTGCCTGCTCTTCTCTGAAAACCTGATCCTTCTGCCATCTTCTACCATGCCAGTAAAGGCAACTTTGTCCTTCCAGTAGCTTAGGCCAGTATTGAAAGCATCAGCCTTGGCTGCACTCCTCAAGTTTCACATCGACTTATCAATAAATCCCATTGGCCTTTAGAGTATACACAGAATCTGTCTACTTCTCACCACCTCTACCACTCACAGCCTGGGCTAAGGCACTACCCACTCTCACCTGGATTATGATGATGGTTCTATAATTTGTCTCCCTATTTCTGTCCTTTTCCTATTTCAGCTACTTTCTAACAAAGCAAGTAGAGTAACATTGTAACTCACACCTCATTTTAGTCTTCTGCTCAAAAGTCTCCATTTTACTAAAAGTAAGATGGAGATTTTAACTGCAGCCAAAACAAACAAAAACCCTGTAAGCACTGGCCATTCATTAACTATCTGATCTTAACTCCTACTCTCTCTGTGCACAACAAGCACCAACCACACTGTGCTCTAGGTCCTGTTCCTTGGAAATTTCAGGCATTCTTATACCTTAGGGGTATTTTTCTCACTGGCCCTTCCGCCTAAATATCGTCTCTCAGATGTTTCCATGATTCTCCCTGTTATTTCATGGTGCTCTTTTTTTGAATGTCATCTTCTCAGTAACCTTCCCTAGTCAACCTATCTCAAAATCTCAACTCTGTTTGTCTTGCTTTCTCCTTTTCCTTTTCCCTCTCCTACTTTTTCTGCTCAGGACTAGTAGCATAAAATATATGCATTTCATTTTTCTATTTTATTATTTCTCTCTACCTCTAAGATTAAACCATATGAGGGCATATATTTATGTTTATTTAATTAACCAATGTTAAATCTAGCATCTATAACATAATTTCCTATGTAGAAGAGAAACGGTAAGTGTTTCTTGAAAGAATGAAAGTATTGTCTTCATTAGGAACACTAGGAAATAATTTTCAAAAGTATGTATTGCTCTAATAATAATTGATTTCATTTTTTCCATATTTTCTCAGAAATTGAATAAAATTTTTAAAATGTAGATTTATTAAGGAATACTTTACTATTATAATAAAACAAAATATTGTAGGAATTTTCTTAATATGTTAACATACTTTTATGTATTTATACACACAATATATGTATTTATATGCCTATATATTTATCACTTTCCTCACTGAAATGGGAGAAAAAGGAAAACAGATAAGAAATGAGAAGGGAAAAGCAATATGAAAAAGCAAGACAAAGTGAGAGAGAGTTGAAATCTTAGGTTGATTTAGGGAAGACTATTGAGATGATAACGTTCAAGAAAACATCAGAAGGAAATGATGAGGAGAATCAAGGGAACATGTGAGAGAAAACCTTCTAGACAGAGGGACGGGCAAGAAAAATGTCCCGTGTATGTATATGCATACATGTGCATGTGTTTTTCTGTATATTTATATGAGTATGTACACAGAGATTTATGTGTGTAAAGTCGGAATTAAAATGCACTCCATTTCAACAACAGTAAACACAGAACAAACTAGAATTTAATCTCTGAAAAAAAATCTAAATCACCAATTCAATAGAATGCAGGGCCAGAATTCAAATTCAAGTCACGCAGACTCTAATTTCAAGCTCCTCACTTTTATTCCATTGTTTGTTTCTATTGTTTATGTCCCTTTTGCCAGGCGGGTTCAAAAGAAATGCACAAATATTGAGTCAAAAATAAGATCACGGGATCCTTTTCAGGATGGCCGACCAGATGCACCAGGGAAGTGCCACTCCCACGGAGAGAAACCCAGAAACCGGGATTTTGACTAAATCAGCATAATTGGAGCAGATCTTCAGATAGAAAATGCAGAACGTGAATGGGGAAAAGATGCAAATACAGAGCCTGAAGGAAAAGAAAGCTGAGAACCCTGTGTAGGATGCCTGAACACCGGGGCTTGTTCCTGGGCCTGAACAGCTCTTGCGGAAGAGGTGAGTGGGAATGGGGCACTGCCCACTCTTGCTGTGGACCTATGGGATCCTAGCTGCAGAGAACCCTCACATGCCCCACAGATATTTGAGCTGGCAGGGGCATCTCTCTGGAGAACAGGAGAGGAGGCTTTAGCAGGCGTGGAGCTGGGGACCTTTATGCACAGGACAGCTCCATGGAGCCTGGCCATAGGTGCCCATCCCTCAGGGCACCCCTCTCCCACTGAGAGGCTCTGACCCCAGCTAACTGCTGAACCAGAGAAAGCAGGGCCAACTTCCCATGGGACTAGGGCACATCTGTGCTGCAGTCCTGTCTGCCCGGTAGCCTCTCAAAGGGCTGCAACCTGGCTGCCTTGTAGGAGTGCGTACACAGTGCAACTCCCACTGCACAGCCTGGGTGCTTTGCTCCAACTGAGTGCATTCCAACGTTCTGGCAGCCCTTCCTATCCCCTAGCACACCTGGAACCCAACTTTGAGGATCCAGAGGAGGGAGCCGCAACCAGATCCTGGCACCCCAGGACTGTGCCTCATACTCCGGAGTGCCGAACCTGTATCTGTGCCTGGCACTTGAGTGGGGTAGGAGCCCACACTCTCAGAAAACAGAGAGGCGAATTGTGTGGGTTCACAGGCCCATGTAGGACATGGGTGTACCTCCCTCCAGAGGGCGGGTCAGCTAAGGGTGTATCTTATCTCCTTAACAGATCTCTGCCTGAGGGAGCCCCATGGCAGGAAACACCTAAGCAAAAACAAAATAAAACCCGAAAAAACTCCTCTCTAACTCATTATAAGAAGCCAGTATCAGCCCGCTACCAAAATTTGGCAGAGATACAACAGAAAAAGAAAACTTCGGGCAGTAACTCTGATGAATATAGATGCAAAAGTACTCAACAAAATATTAACAAATTGAATTCAGCAGCACATAAAAAAGTTAATATACCACGATCAAGTAGTCTTTATTCCTGGGATGCAAAGTTGGCTTGATATATACGTAAACCAATAAATGTGATTTACTACATAACACTATAAAAACAAAAACCACATGATCATCTCAATAGATGCAGAAAAGGCTTTCCATTAAATTCAACATCCCTTCATGTTAAAAACCGTCAACAAACTAGGCATTGAAGGAACATACCTTAAACTGATAAGAGCCATCTGTGACAAACCCACAGGGGACATCATACTAAACAGGCAAAGGCTGGAAGCACACCCCTTGAGAACCAGAACAAGATAAGAATGCCCTCTACCACTTGCATTTCAACATAATACTAGAAGTCCTAGTCAGAACAATCAGGCAAGAGAAAGAAAAAACAAGCAAATGAAAAGAAAGAGAAGTCACACTATCTTCACTTCCAGATGATATAATTCCATACCTACAAAACTCCAGTGTCTGCTCAAAAGCTCCCAGATCTTAAAAAAAAAAAAATTAAAAAATTAAAAAATAAAAAAAAAAACAACTTCAGCAGAGTTTCAGCTTCCAAAATCAAGGTACCAAAATCAGTACCATTTCTATACACCAACAACATCCAACCTGTGAGCCAAATTAAGAACACAATCCCATTCAAAATAGCCACAAAACAAGAACAAAATACCTAGGAATACAGCTAGGCAGGGATATGAAAGAGCACTACAATGATAATTATAAAACACTGCTCAAAGAAATCAGAGATGACACACAAAAAAATGGAAAACATTCCATGCCCATGGATAGGATGAATTAATGTAAAAATGGCCATAATGGCCAAAGTAATTTACAGATTCAATGATATTCTTGTAAAACTACCGAAGTCACTCTTCACAGAATTAGAAAAAAGACCATTATAAAACTCATATGGAACCAAAAAAGAACCCAAATAGCCAAAGGAAACCTAAGCAAAAAGAACAAAGGCATCAAAGGCCACAGACATCACACTGCCTGACTTCAAAATATACTATAAAACTACCGTACCAAAACAGCATGGTATTGGTACAAAAACAGATACATAAACTAATGAAACAGAATAGACAACTCAGAAACATAGCCACATATCAACATTTATATGACTTTCTACACATCCAACAAAAACAAGCAATGGGGAAAGGACTCCCTATTCAATAATGGTAATGGGATAACTGGCTAGCCATATGCAGAAGCTGTACAATTACCTTTCACCATAAACAAAACTAACTCAAAATGCATCAAAGATTTAACGTAAGACCTCAAATGATAAAAAATCCTAGAAGACAACCTGGGAAATACCCTTCTCAGCATTGGCCCTGGCAAAGAATTTTTAGCTAAGTCCCCAAAAACAATTGCAAGTTAAACAAAAATAGACCAATGGGACCTAATTAAATTAAAGAGCTTCTGCATAGCAAAGGAAGCTATCAACATAGCAAACAGCCTACCGAATGAGACAAGATAATCACAAACTATGCATCCAACGAAGGTCTAATATTCAGAATATATAAGAAAGTTAAACAATTCAACAAGTAAAAACCAAATAACCCCATTTAAAATTGGGCAAATGACATGAATAGACACTTCTCCAAATAAGGCATACAATTGACCAACAAACATAAAAAATATCAACACCACTAATCATCAGAGAAATGCAAATCAAAAGCATGATTAGATAGTATCCTACATCAGTCATAATTGCTATTATCAAAAAGTCAAAAAACAACAGATGCTGGCAAGGCTGTAGAGAAAAGGGAATGTTTATACACTGTTGCCAGGAATGTACATTAGTCCATTCACTGTGGATATCAGTCTGAAGACTTCTCAAATAGCGTAAAACAGAATTTCCATTTGACCCAATTTCCATTTGACTCCCATTACTGGCTATATAACCAAAGGAAAGTAAATCATTCTACCAAAAAATACAGGTACTCAGAGATGTTCATCACTGTGCCACTTACAATAGTAGACACGGAATCAGCCTAAATGTTCATCAGTGGTAGACTGGATAAAGAAAATGTGGTATATGTACACCATGGAATACCACACAGCCGTAAAAAAGAATGAAACAGTGCCCTCTGAAGAAACATGAATGCAACTGGAACCCATAATCCTTAGCAAAGTAACCCAGGAACAGACACCACATGTTTTCACTTATTATAAGTGGGAGATAAACTTTAGCAAACGTGGACATAACCAAGAGAACAATAGACACTGCAGACAGCTAGATTGGGTAGTGCAGGAAGGAAGCATGAATTGAAAAACTACTTATTGAGTACTATGCTGACTACCTGCGGGATGGGATCTGTACCCCAAAACCTCAGTATCACACAGTATTTCCATATAACACACCTGCATAGGTATCCCTGTATCTAAAATAAAAGTTCAAATAAAATAAAAGTGAAATCACCAGAATGAGGCCCAGTTTCCTTGCACATTTATGTTCATGTGATCATTTTGTTTAAATCATTTAATTCCAAGCTATTATAATAAAGTGATAAATGATAGTGAATTTTTAGTCATATGTTCATTCCATTTTCAAAGTTTGTGAAAAATAAAGAAAAGATAGCAGAGGAAATCAGAGAGGTGTAGATGAAGATGTAGAGATAGAGGGAGAAAGGAATAGAGAGAGATTCCCTAACTTTCTGTTCCTCTCCCTGGTAAAACTGCTTCTGCACAAAAGTGTGTCACATTCTCAGACACTTGTTTTACTAAGGACAAAGTTAATGACGTGATGATGGATGATATGATCATTGGCAGCACGGAGGTGTTGCAGTGTGGTGGTGATTTTGGTCATTGTGGCAGAATAATGACAGCATATGAATCTACTTATGTAGGTTAAAAAAAACCATAGGTGATCCTACTTCTAATTGAATGTGTTACCAAAAAAACTTGATGGCAATTTTGAAAACACGTAGCTAAAACTATTAGTTAATCTTCTCAGTCAACAAAGACAGTTTTTTAATCCCTATTAAAACAAGGCACAAAATTACAAAGTTAAATCTAGACATTCATTTTCTTCAAACATGTTAAATGATTTAGGATAGGAAACAAGTGTAGAACACATGAAATTTATCTATCTATCTATCTATCTATATATACATGCCTATGTCTATGCATATATATGCATACATATATCTATATAATGTATCTATGTATATATTATATATGTTCATATACATTTATATGTGTTTTATGTTATCTATGTATTACATACTATATGTATATAATATATAATTTTCTAATTGCAGCAAACATTATTCAGGTAAAAGGCTCTCCAAACATTCTATAAATAGAATGGTAGTGGTTTCTTCCACTTTCACTGCCTTTATAGCAACACACAGGTCACTGAAGCATAGTATGATAATGATGAGTTCTGACCACATTAATGGACTAATTCTTAAGCAGAATGAATAGCCGAGTGCAATGAATATTTTATTCCCACTCTTGGTGTCAAAGAACAATTGCTTAAAGTCAACAAAATCTCAAAAGAACTATATATCAACTAAATTATGATGTAAAACTAGTGTATGACAAAAACGTGTCTTATCTTTAGTAATCATTCCAAGTCGAAAGGTGTAGAGAGCAAAGGCTCTACAGTATTTGACCCTGAATATTGTGTCCAGTTATACCATTTAGAGGCAAGGGATTGGAAACAATGCTAGAGAGAAAGCAAGGTGGAAATACATGTATATGTGTACATATATGTGTACAAATATAAGTGTATATATGTGTACATATATGTATGTATGTGTGTATATATATGTTCCATTTTTTCTTTTTCTATTGTGAAGTCTTTTAAATATAAAAATTCAGAGAGAATAATATGATGGCCTCTATTGAGGTTATGATATACTGCAAAATCTTAACTATTGTATTATTACATTTACTTAAAATATTTTTATAAAATAAAGCATAAAATAGAGATGAAATTCATATTCTGCTCCTCATAAAAGCTTCTTTTCCTTCTATATCTGAGAGATAACCACTATATTGAAATTCATTTGCATTATTCAATTTGATATTCATACAAATAATCAGAGTGAATATAAAATAAGACCAAGATTCACCTACAGATTATAAATGAAAAAGTTACCACTAAGTGATATATATGTGTGTGTATATATATATATGCACTTATTTACTTTTATGAATACATAATAGTTGTTCTTATTTATGGGATACATGTGGCATTTTAATACAAGCATATAACGTTTAATGATTAAATCACAGTAAGTGGGATATCTACCACCTTAAATATTTATCATTTCTTTGTTGTTAGAAACATTTCAATTTCACTCTTCTATTTATGTTGAAGCATACAATAAATTATTGTCAACCATAGTTGCCCTATAGTGCTACTTAATACTAGATCTTATTCCCTGTAACTACTTTTGTACCATTAACCCCTACCACCATCACTTTATCCGGTCTCCCCACTACATTTCCCAGCCTCTACTGACATCATTCTACTCTCTATCTCCACGAGGTCAGCTTTTTTAGCTCCCACATATGAGTGAGAACATACAATATTTGTCTTTCTGTGCTTGGCTTATTTCAGTTAACATAATGTTCTCCAATTCCACCTATGGTATTGCAAATGACAGAATTTCACTTTTCATGACTGAATAATATTCCATTGTGTATACAGACCACATTTATTCATTCCTCTGTTGATGGACACTTAATTTCCTACTTTGTCTACTGTGTATAATGTTGCAATAAACATGGGAATGCAGATATCTCTTTGATATATTTATTTTCTTTCTTTGGATATACACCAAGCAGTGAAATTGTTGAATCATATGGTTGTTATAATTCTAGTTTTTTGAGGAACCGTTTGCCTTATGACTATACTAATTTACATTCCCACCAACAGTGTACAAGTGATTCCCTTTTTTGCATGCTCGGTAGCATCTGTTATTTTTTGTCTTTTTCGTAAAACGATTTTAAATGGGGTAGAATCTACAAAACATAATGAGAAGCAAGACGCATGAGAATAAAAATAATGAAAGCAGGGGCACACAAATTGATAACAATGTGAAGGCAAATTTAATGAACATTTTTAAAAATCACTATTACTAACACCTATTTCTGTATTAAATAAAAAGTGACTTAAATTTTGTACAATTATATCAAGGGAAGTAGACAAGGAGTGTTTTCTGAGTAGTTACTGCAAGCATGAACGACTCACAGAACACACCATGTACTATTTAAAAAGAAGATTGAAATATACAAAAGATTTAGACTTTATTAGAATAATGTGTGATTATGAAATTACTTAAAGATGGAAAGGCAACTACTAAAAAATTAGATATGTTACAATACCTTAAACTCAGCAAAAATATATAGAAATTTAAAAATTGCTTTTTTTTCACTTATTAAAGTAAAATATTATTAGGTAAGATTTTATGGCCAGGTGCAGTGGCTCATGCCTGTAATCCCAGCACTTTGGGAGACCAAGGTGGGCAAATCATGAGGTCAGGAGATCAAGACCAGCCTGGCTAACACTGCGAAACCCAGTCTCTACTAAAAACACAGCAATTTAGCCAGGCGTGGTGTCATGCACCTGTAGTCCCAGCTACGTGGGAAGCTGAGGCAGGAGAATCGCTTGAACCTGAGAGGGAGGTGGAGGTTGCAGTGAGCAGAGATTGCGCCACTGAACTCCAGCCTGGGCAAAACAGCAAGACTCTGTCTCAAAAAAAAAGAAAAAAAAGGAAAAACCAAAATTCATATATATAGTATTGGTTGACCAGGAAAATATAGCAATTATGTGTTTCCCCTGACCACAAACTCAACCAAGAAAAATAAATTTAAAATTCACAATATTGAGAGACTGTTAATAAATATGTATCAGAAATTGGGATTATAAATAGAATAGATTAATAAATGTATAAACAACTTGAAAAGTAAAACAATTAGCAAACTTGAATGAACATACAAACCTGCAACAATATGATGTTTTGCATAAGATAAATTAATTCAGATATAAACAATAAAAAGGTTAATAAAGCAAATATTTATAATCTGCCAAATATTCTCTGTCACCTGACAAAAAGGGGAAAAATTAGTATCTAGTATAAACATTATTCAACAAATAGCAAAGAAAGCATTAAGCTAAAAAACTTATCAGCTTCACGAATCATGAAGGCAAATACTGATTAATTGAACTTTATCAAAATTAAAATGTGTTGTTCATCAAAACACACCATTGAGATGTTAAATATTCAAGTCACAGTCTGCAAGGAAATATTTTCAGTAAGCTTACCTAGCAAAAGGCATTTAAAAAGAACATATAAAGAACTCATACAAGTAAATACCAAGAGAAAAATAAATCAAATAATATAAGTAAATTTATAATAATGAAAATACCTGAACAAACACTTCACCAAAGAAGACATATAAATAGTCAATAACGTCATGAAAAGAATGCTCAACATCTTTACTCAACAGGGTTATAGAAACGAAAGCCACAATCAGATTCTATTTGAATACTTTTTAGAGGAGCTTTGGAAGTTTAGACAGTTACACCTTACCAAATGTTATAGAAGATGTGTAAAAAGTGAAAGTACTATTCATTGCTGCTGGGAAGTTGAATGGCCAAAGTACTTTGGAAAATTGCTTGGCAGTATCTTATAAAAATTAATGTAAATCTATCTTAACAATTTTACTCTTAGGTATTTCACAAGAGAAATGAAAGCATGTACAATAATGTTCTTTTTAGCTTCACATATAATCGTCAACAACTGGAAAAAAATCCCATGTCCATCAATGGATGAATAAGCTATTTGTGTTATACACATAATGAAATATTACTCAGTAATCAAAATGAGTAAATTATAGACACATGCAGCAGCATGAATGAACATTTAAAAATACGCTAAAACAAAAGAAGCTAGACACAAACGATTACCTACTTGATGACTCCATTTACATGAATTCAAAAACTAGGCAAAATTTATCTATGGTGATAAAAATCAGAAAGTTGTTACTTCTGATTAGTGTCCAGAAAGAAGCAAGTTGGAACTTTCTGGGGTGATAAATATGTTCGAAACTTTGTATGTGTAGGTATGTGCCATGTCAAAACTCATCGAAGCAAACACATGAATTCTATGTCTTTTAATTTGTGATAATTTTCAGTACTTATCTATTTAAAAAGCAGAAACTGTATAACCTTAATACATTTATTTAAAGGAAGAAAGAAAACTAAAGTGTTAAGCATTCATCTCAAAATAGAAAAAATAAAAGAGTAGAACCAAGAGAGTGGAAAGAAAAAAAACAAACGTAATAAAGACAAGAGCCAACATTAATGAAGTAAAAAGCAAACAAAAGTATTTTTGACAATGATCATCAAATAAATAAATAATTTGAAAGGACTTATAAACCATGGAAAAAGCCATGAAAACGAATTATGAATAGTAAAATAATGGAGATTTTAGTAGACATTTGATATATGGGAAAAATAAGTGATTTCTACCCCATAAACGTTAACATTCTGATGAGGAGAAATTTCTAGAAAAATATGTGATGAAAATTGACACAAAAAATAGAAAAATCAATTATTTATGTCACAATCAGTATAGAAAATCATTAGATTAAATTCAGTAATATGATGTTCCATGCATTATCTGAAAGAGCTTCTCAAAAGTGACAACAGGCTCTAAGAAATTAAATGGTCACTAGGGGACACAATGAAACAAAGTTGAATTTGTGTGGTGAGTAGCAAATACATCCCAAGTTCTAAAGCAACAGTGTGTGCTTCAACTTGAGTCATGATCAGTTTTAGAACTATTTTTACAGAAAGCATTTGAATGTTAAACATTATCATGTGAATCTGCCTCTGTTACTTTCATGCTAAGTCAATTCCCCCGAGTAACCTCGTTTACTGACCTAGTTTCAAAATTACACTTTGTAATGTGGTCACTAGGCAAATGAAGGCTTAAAGGAAGGAATCCAGTATTTAAAATTCATATTACCATCTGACAAGTTGATCTCCCTTAAGAAATCCATTCTAGGGGGCGGAGCAAGATGGCCAAATAGGAACAGCTCCAGTCTCCAACTCCCAGCGCGAGCGACACAGAAGACCGGTGATTTCTGCATTTTCAACTGAGGTACTGGGTTCATCTCACTGGGGAGTGCCGAAGGATCGGTGCTGGTCAGCTGCTGCAGCCCGACCAGCGAGAGCTGAAGCAGGGTGAGGCATCGCCTCACCTGGGAAGCGCAAGGGGGAAGGGAATCCCTTTTCCTAGCCAGGGGAACTGAGACACACAACACCTGGAAAATCGGGTAACTCCCACCCCAATACTGCGCTTTAAGCAAACAGGCACACCAGGAGATCATATCCCACACCTGGCCAGAAGGGTCCCACACCCACAGAGCCTCCCTCATTGCTAGCACAGCAGTCTCTGATCTACCGGCAAGGCAGCAGCGAGGCTGGGGGAGGGGCGCCCGCCATTGCTGAGGCTTAAGTAGGTAAACAAAGCAGCTGGGAAGCTCGAACTGGGTGGAGCTCACAGCAGCTCAAGGAAACCTGCCTGTCTCTGTAGACTCCACCTCTGGGGTCAGGGCACAGTAAACAATAACACACCCAGCAGAAACCTCTGCAGACGCAAACGACTCTGTCTGACAGCTTTGAAGAGAGCAGTGGATCTCCCAACACGGAGGTTGAGATCTGAGAAGGGACAGACTGCCTGCTCAAGTGGGTCCCTGACCCCTGAGTAGCCTAACTGGGAGATATCCCCCACTAGGGGCAGTCTGACACCCCATACCTCACAGGGTGGAGTACACCCCTGAGAGGAAGCTTCCAAAGCAAGAATCAGACAGGTACACTCGCTGTTCAGAAATATTCTATCTTCTGCAGCCTCTGCTGCTGATACCCAGGCAAACAGGGTCTGGAGTGGACCTCAAGCAATCTCCAACAGACCTACAGCTGAGGGTCCTGACTGTTAGAAGGAAAACTATCAAACAGGAAGGACACCTACACCAAAACCCCATCAGTACATCACCATCATCAAAGACCAGAGGCAGATAAAACCACAAAGATGGGGAAAAAGCAGGGCAGAAAAGC